>NC_140582.1:782398748-782571298 GCF_964204655.1 Triturus cristatus
ATCTATTACATTCTATTACATTTAGGATCGCTGTCTGTGCTACATCCTTTTCTGAAGCCCGATTGGTGAGGGTTTAGATTAGAAGGTTGATGCCGTCAAGGTGATGGGTGAGCTGGAGGAGAACACATTTTTCTAGTATTTGCGCTAGGAGAGGGAGACTGAAAACGGGTCTGAAGTTATTTGGGTCGTTTGTATCGGAGCCTGGTTTTTTCAGTAGAGGTGTCACTTGGCCGATTTTGAGGCATTCCAGTGCGCAGGGATCTGTTAATAATTTTGGTCCAATGTGGGGCTAGGGAGAGTTGGAGTTTTCTTGCTAGTTAGGCAGGTATTGGATCCAGGTCGTGTGATGAGGGTTTGGAGCTGGCAATCATTTTGATGACCTCCGTTACGGTGATGGGATTGAAGGATTTCCATACGTATGAGGGGTGCTTGGGTGTGATAACTACAGTCCCTGTGAGTGATTTCTTATCTGGGGGACTGCGGTGTATGTCCAGGGAGAGTTCAATCTTGGTTATTTTGTCATTGAAGAAGTTGGCAGCGTTATCTCATAGGACTTTGGAGGCAGTCATTGGTGTCGAAGGAGGCTTGGAGGTTTGTTGCCTGATAAGATTGAAGAGTTCTTTAGGCCTGGTTTTCGCGTTGGCCAGGGCATTGGAGAAGGAGGTTTTTTCATTCTTTGTGTTTTTTTTGTATTTCCCGCGTATTGATTTGAGTTTAGTTCGTAGGATTGTGGACGTATTGTTTTGCCAGTGTCTTTCTGCTGCTCTTAGATCTTTTCTTTCGGAGTTTATTTCTGTGTTGAACCATGATCTGGATGATATGTTTCTGGTTCTTTTTAGCTTCAGGGGGGCTATTTGGTCCATAATGGAGGTCATAGTGGTGTTGTAGTGGGAGATGAGTTCATTTGTAGAGAGCTCCTTTGTATTGTGTATGGGGAGGAGTGAGCTTACCCTCTCCTCCAGGTCATCAAGGGAAATCTGCCTTGCATCTCTCGTCCATCGAGGGGGGTACTTTGTATTTGGTTGGCGGTGGATCGTTTGGTTGATGTGAAATAGAATGATATGGTGAAAGGACCAGTCAACAGGCAGGGTGTGGTCGATGGAGACTGTGTCTGCTTTAGTGATAATGGCATCCAGGATTGAGCCTCTGTTGTGAGTTTCCTTTGTGCAGTGTTGGGTGAGGTTGTTATTGATTAGAAGATCGTTTAAGGATTTGATTAGTGAGTTGTTTTCTTCACACTCACACACACACACACACACACACACACACACACACACACACACACACACACACACACACACACACACACACACACACACACACACACACACACACACATATACACATATACACATATACACATATACACATATACACATATACACATATACACACATACCTACACACATACCTACACACACCTACACACACCTACACACACTTTTTAGTAGTACAGAGAAGTATATTTTTTCCAGTACTTTCTGCACCCACTAATTTGGGAAGATTAAAACTCGAGGTTTACTAGTCTGGTAAAACTTAGCTTAACGTGGAACAAGTAAAAATACATTATGTAGGGAAAGTATATGAATGGGGATACTTACAAGTATCCACATGCATAATCTTCACTTCACTGCTTCCCTTGCATATTTTAGCATATCCGCTGACAGATTCGTTAGGTAATTGGTCGTCTTATGTTTTTCAGAATCTCGTTTTAAGATGCGGCTTTGTTTATAACATTAATCACCTCGTGTGCACTGGCGGGAGAGCCTGGACTAGAGTTCATTGCCAAGATATTAATAATTGCAATGGAAGCATCTTTACTTACAGGGAAGAAAATTGCCGAAACTGAGGGCTGGGTCGTGTCGTCCGAATCATGCAGTTTTCTATCCATTGGAGCACAGTAAGTTTCTTTAACTTTTTTTTTTACTTACCTCTGTATGGTGCGTGCCAGAGTTTTTTCTTTGTTGTTCGAAATTCAAGGAACCAGATCCATTTTATAAATTAAGCATTTTATAAAATAAGCAAAGCAATTGTCTCTCTCTTTTCCTATCTTCAGATATTTTCGGGAGGTCATGCCGGGAGAGATTGTGAAAATCTCCAAACACGGAGTCCAAACACTCGACCTTGTGCCAAGGTCTTGCGGAAGTCCAGCCGCCTTTTGTATTTTTGAATATGTCTACTTTTCAAGGCCTGACTCCATTTTCGAAGGTACTGAAATAATTACATTTTCGTCTGTCTTCCTTAGTGTGCTCTCGGGTGGAAGATGAATGTTTAGGGAGTGTATATGTATTTGCTTGTAACGAAACGATTACATTTAAAAAGCCTTGTCATTTCAGTTTTAATTTGGTTTCAGTTCACATTTGCCAGCTGTTAAAGATGCCTAAATGATCTGTGGGCATTCCTTAACGAGAAATGTTAGTTTACACTTTTGCTTAACACACGTAGGTTTTCAACGGACTACTACAAGCGTTGTAAGTCGGGCTCCATTAACTGTTGTAGAGACCTTTGCAAAGCTGGTTTTTTAGCCTTATTGTCCTTTGACGAAAGATGGTTGGGCTCCTAAACTTACCTCCCTACCTCCTGGACGGGTACTGCGGTGTGCTAGCGCGTGCCCCTCCCGTGCAGGCGCACCCCCACTCCCGGTACTTTCAGTGGCGCGCACTGTCAAGGTGTGGACCTTCACTGCCAACAAACCCCAACATTACAGCTGTAACGAGGTAGATTCAGTGGTCGATGTAGGGGAACTGTGGGCGGAGAATCGGAGGGCGGGAATAACCCGAGGATGGCATCAGTGGGTGGAGTTAGGGGTGTGGCCAGAATGCATGCAACATTCCAACTTTTAGTATTTGTTTGGCATTTAGCTGACCACTTACAGCTTATTATGGTATTCAAATCAACCAATGAATACGCATGATTACTTAAGGTTTCATATGAGTTATTGACATTAAAATAAATTCACTAAGTGGGATATGTTTCCGATCACAGAATGTCCCAACTACTCTTAAAAGTGGAAGCACAAGCTATTTGTCTCCGAGCCATGAAGTTTCTGTCATCTGCACTTCTCCTCCCTTTTTCCACAAGAGCAGTTCAGACATGAATGGCACAATATCCTAGTTTGCAAATATTTTCTATATGATTATGGCTCTGCCATATTTGACACATAATACAACATCTGCTGCATAATCTGACAATTTTACTCTAATACATTTTATAGCTCGAACGAATCAAAAGTTACTAAAGTTACATTTGTACTAACAAGGCAAAATCTTTCCGGAGACTGTTAGCATGTGTAAAAATTTCAAAGTAATAAAGTATCAGAAAATATAGTGCATTATGCTGCAGCCTTTTTTTTGCTGCATAATTTGGTCAACACTGCGTCATTTTGTCCTCCTTTGCTGCATAATTCCAGTGGCCCCAAAGCAGGCAGCACATGTTAAAAGTGCTTGTGCAGGAAGCAGAGAGACTGTGAAATTTGCGAACTTAGTTTTGTGTGTGTGCAAATCCTGCATTGCCCATCCCTGGTGAGTTGCAGCTACTACTGCTGAAACAAGACCAATGAAGGTACAAATGGATAAGGCGGATCTGCCTCAAGGGCAGGGCCGGCTGTATCACTAATGGCTCACTGTGGAACAATGTTAGTTGGTGCCCCCCAATGACAACCTGCACCACGGATTCCCTCACTACCTCCTTTTAACAGTGCCCTTAATTCTCCATAACCACACACTCTCTCAGATGCATTTAATTTGATTTACAGCAGCTCTCATACCAATGTAGGGTGTCGGAGCACTTTACATCACACACATTACACGGAGACAATCAATAATACGTGTGTAAATCACTGTATAGGAAAAGTTACATAAGACTAAGTACTACAAAGTGTAGGAGTCACATGACCACCATACTAGTAGGCAGTAGAGTTTAATAGCTCACTGTTCTGTTAGGATTGTAACTTATGAACTGCAAGTAACAAAAGGATCTCTGACAAAAGCAGTAACCCACTGACCAATTTGCATTATGTGCACGTTGTGATGAACATGGTATATGTTCTTTGCAGCAGGCACATTAACACTCTATGCTACCTTTCTATGAGTCAAACCTTCCACTAGACAAAACTCTGATCTCTCTTTAGTAAGCACATTAATTACCAGAGTTATCATGACACTTTTTATTGTTGCTGATGCCCCCACCTAAAGTCAGAGCCCGGTGCGGTCCTACCAGTGGCACTGCCCTAGAGCTGGCCCTTCTCAAGGGTCCTGTGACCTCAGTGACCGTCACTGTAGCTCTAGGGTATGCTACTTCATAGGCCTGCCCGCAAGACTGGAGGTGAACTTCAGTATGGATTGTTCTGGACAAGCCTTCAAGCTTAACCCACACTTGCCACCTCTAAAGTCCACCTGCTGGTACTTAGACACCAGGGCTTCTAAGGTCCTGTGGGGCCTTCTAAGGTCTAGCAGGGAATGTGCTCCCTCAGGAGAGTGGTCTGGGGGACTGGTCATAAAGGCTGAACAGGGTTCCCCAGTTCCACATTCGTCAGCTCTGGCCATAGTGCCACATCCTCTCCCCCACTGAATACCATACTGCCCCACTGAGAGAAACTGCCTTCAACTACAACCCAATTGTGCCCCGCTAGAAAAACCTGAATGCGACTCAATTCAAATTACGCACTAGACAAGAACAGTATGCTGTCTGGAAAAAAAAGTAACAACATCCTGGAACAGGCCTTTACAATGCAATGGTCTCGGCAATATTATAGGTAGAGCTATTGGTATTGCTCATTTTTTGTATCATTTTTGTATCCCTAAATAAATGGCATTGTCATTTCTATTGGAATTAGCTTTTTTTTGCATATGTGATACCTATTGCATTAGCAGAGAGAGAGTGAGGTAGTGAGAGAGAGAGTGGGGTATTGAAATAGAGAGTGAGGTAGTGAGAGAGAGTGAGGTAGATAGTGAGATAGAGAGTGAGGTAGATAGAGAGTGAGGTAGTGAGATAGAGAGAGTGAGGTAGTGAAAGAGTGAGGTAGTGAGGGAGAGGGATGTTGTGAGGTAGTGAGATAGAGAGAGGTAATGAAAGAGAGTGAAAGTGAGTTAGTGAGATAGAAAGAGTGAGGTAGTGAGATAGAGAGTGATTGAGGTAGTGAGTGAGAGAGAGTGAAGTTGTGAGGTTGTAAGCTAGAGAGTGAGGTAGTGATGTTTTGAGAGAGAGAAGTTGTGAGATAGTGAGGTAGTGAGATAGAGTGGAGTAGTGAGGTTGAGAGAGTTATGTAGTGAGAGAGAGTGAGGTAGTGAAACAGTGATGTAGTGAGGAGAGGGATGTTGTGAGGTAGTGAGATGTAAGCAGAGTGGTGTTGTGATGTAGTGAGATAGAGACAGTGAAAGTGAGTTAGAAAGATTGAGGTAGAGAGATAGAGAGTGAGTGATGTAGTGAGTTAGAGAGAGAGTGAAGTTGTGCTATAGAGAGTGAGGTAGTGAGAGAGTGAGGTAGTGATCTTTTTAGAGAGAGAAATAGTGAGGTAGTGATATAGATAGAGGGGAGTAGTGATGTATAGAGAGTTATGTAGTGCGAGAGTGAGGTAGATAGAGTGAGGTAGTGAAAGAGTGAGTTAGTGAGTGAGAGGTATTTTCTGACGTAGTGAGATAGAAACAGTGAGTGATGTTGTGCGGTAGTGAGATAGAGAAAGATTGAGGTAGTGAAAGAGAGAGTGAGGTAGTGAGGGATGTTGTGAGGTATTAAGATAGAAACAGAGTGATTTAGTGAAGTAGTGAGATAGTGAGGTAGTGAAAGAGTGAGTGTAAGTGAATTAGTGTATTTGAGAGTGAGGTAGTGAGATAGAGAGAGTGAATTAGTGAGTTAGAAAGAGTGAAGTTGTGAGGTAGTGAGAGTGATGTAGTGAAGTTCTGAGAGAGTGTGTTGTGTTATAGTGAGGTAGTGAGAGTGAGATACAAATAGATAGTGATGTAGTGATAGAGAGTGAGGTAGTGAGATAGAGAGAGAGAGAAGTTTTTAAGTAGTGTGTTAGAGAGATATCTACTGTGGTAGTGATATTGTGTTGCTGTGAGAAAGAGAGAGTTGAGTAGTGAGTTAGAGAGTGAGGTAGAGAGTTAGTGAGAGAGAGTGTAGTATAGTGAGAGATAGTGAGATAGTGAGGTAGTGAGAGAGAGAGTGAGTTAGGGAGAGAGAGTGACGTAGTGAGAGAGCCAACCCCACACACATTCAGAACCAGCCACACACATACAAAGTGTATCACCCAGACATACATACAGAGCCACACATACAGAGTCAGCCAGACACAGATAGAGAGCTATCCACACACATATTCAGAGCTACAGACATCCACATACAGAGCCATTGACTTACACATACAGAGCTAGCCAGAGACATAGTCACTTAACACACACACCGAGCTAGCCACATAAAGATACTGAGCCATCTATACACACACAGAGGCACCTATGCACTTATTGAGCTACACATACACTGAGCCACACACACGCACAGCTACACACATAGAACCACACAGACCAACACAGACTTGCACATACTGAGCCACACACACAGAGCCACCAACACATACAGAGCCACACACACAGAGCGCCACAAACACAGTTACACACACATATCCAGCCTAAACTTAGGTACACACAGACAGAGCTACTTCTAAATAGCGACACTTAGCCATAAAGCAATCTACACAGACACATGTGTACACACAGATCTATATACATTCACACAGTGCAATATAGAGTGGACGCCGTGTACCTGCATTTAACCCCGACTCGGGCCCTGGTCTTGCCTCAATTGTGACGGCCCTTGTTCCACCAAAATCGGCTCTTTTGATTCACTTTAATTTTTGTGCACTACACAGGGACATATGTCATTTGCAGTGAGTCTAAGAGTGGGAGCTAAAACCTGCGCAACGTAAGGTAAGGCCTTGGTAGTTTGACAAAAAGAACGAGAAGGAAGTTTAAAATGGTAACCAAATCCATGCATGAAAAGTTATTGCATCTCCATGACATCTTCAAAGAACTGCCAAAAAAGAGAGAAGGGCCTGGAAGATTACCAACAGGTCATCGAGTCGACACAACGTCTCAACACTTGGTTCCTTCACTTCTCTAACTTTCCATGAACATGTGTGCGGGGTCTCTTATTGGGTTTTAAAAGCAGGCCAACACAAACCACTACTACACAAACATACATGCAGTACAGAAAGCACGAGTAAGAGTGGCGTGGGGAGGGAGTTGTTTAAAGTATGGACGAAAATAAAGAATTTGAGATAGTAGGCAGGACGATGAAGACCTGCCATTCAGGTTCTGCTCTGGGAGAATCCTCCCACCCCTCTGGGCATGAGATGAGCTCAGGCAGAAGCGTGAGGAATGAGATTGAGCAGCCTATGGCTCCAGAGGTCAATTAAGTCAGACTGGTCGGACAATAGAGAGGAGGTGAGCGTTTGAGAGCGAAATAGAGGTTTAATTTTGATTCAAGAAATGTGTTTACTACTACCGTTTGTCGACCAATTTGGAAAGTTGGCACTACCCTTACCTGCTGGTAATAGTACTTCTTCTCTTTATTCACCCATACCTTGAAAAGGCCTCTTAATTTTGGGGCCACCACTATTAGCTTCTCGAGCAGGGGGAAAAAGGACTTTTTTATGCTCTCTGTATTCAAAATGATTTAGTTGACGTACTTATGAAGCACAGGAGACTAGCTAGCCCTCAGTACTAAGCCGGGACCTCTACTTCACAAGAAGGCCTCCGTAGGCTACACCCACTCCTTAATCCACTGATAGATCCCTCCACTTTTCACATACTTGAAGCACTCAGCGGGGAGGGGCAAGGGGTTGCTGGTCGGGATTAAGGTGTATTGGCAGAGGTAGTCTGGGAAGCTTGCGGTACATCGCGCCCTGCACCTCTCGCTGCGTTACCCTACGCTTTATGCTCCTAACAGGATGTAATACAGCCAGTAGCACAACAGTCGAGCCACATAATTTTATTAGGAACGGGGAGATTAAGTGCTTTGCCCAGAATCAAAGGATGTTGTGTCCCTGCCGAGACTCGAATCTGGTTCCCCAGCTTCGAGCTGGACCGCTCTGGCCGTTATGCAACATCCTCTTCGTGTAAATTATTACTTCAGGTGCACCTGTCCAGTCGTTTAATTCGGAGCAAATCGTGCCCATAGCTCCTGGGGTGCCGTGTGCTGGCTGAACAAACCGGCCCCTGTCGACTTACAAGCCTGGCATCCCGAGCTGGCAGTGTTTAATGCCACTCTCGCACTGACCGGCCCAGAGTCTCGTGCGCCTACTTTATGTGCTGCGGACCTGTGCTCTCGTCCTCCAGGCGCTGTGCAAGCTCCTATTACATGCCCGGTCTGTTAATGCTGGAAGGGGGTTGGTGAAGCTGCGCCATAGAGGGGTGCAAATTCGGAGCAAACCCTTACTGTGTTTTACAGGTAAAGACTCACAGATACATTGCACTCTCTGTGGCAGATAAAGCGCTGCGGGTTGAGGTCGGGCTGTGGGCGCATTCAGGAAGGTTTTCGGCGGCCAGAAGATCGATGTGTTAGCTGAAATGTAAACAAAAAAAAAGTGCGTCAGAGTACGAGTCCGGTCTGTTAATGCTGGAAGGGGGTTGGTGAAGCCGCGCCATAGAGAGGTGCAAATTCGGAGCAAACCCTTACTGTGTTTTACAGGTAAAGACTCAGATACATTGCACTCTATGTGGCAGATAAAGCGCTGCGGGTTGAGGTTGGGCTGTGGGCGCATTCAGGAAGATTTTCGGCGGCCAGAAGATCGATGCGTTAGCTGAAATGTACGCACAACAGCAAGAAGATCCTCACGGCCAGACGATACCTAAAAAATGGCGGATGGAAGCTTCCAAACTTTTTCGGATTCGGGGGCGTGTTCCTGCTCTTCGAAAAAGGGCGTGGCTAAAAAGTGGAAAGAACAGCATGGAACACGCCCCCGAATCTGAAAAAGACGGAGCCTATTTGGAGGGACGGCTCTCTCCTCCAATGGCTGGCCTCCGTTTAGGAAGCCAGCCAATGGAGGAGAGCCAAAAAGAGAGGCGGGCTAAATAGCCACTCTCAGAAACATTAAATCTCCGGACTTCCGGTTCTGTCTTCGGCAGACCGGATGGTCCCTCGACCTAAAAAGGAAACACTTATAGGGAATGCAAGATTAAGTGAAGTATGGGTATTCTAAGCAGGAACCACATGGTTACCTTAGCGCATTTACAGTCACTATTCAGAAATCCGTGAGTGTTTTTGCCTTTAAAGTTAAGGATATGACTGTAGGGCCCAAAAAGGACCCATTTCAATGTCCCTTGCAAAACCTGAGCAGTATGGTTTAAAAAGACCACATCTGTGAACACGGAGACGCATACACATTGTTTTCCACTCCACCCATCACTCTGGAATTGCAGAACTTTAAGGATTGGTGCACTTCCACACCCTGGAAAACAATGCTGCTCAAAGAAAGACAAGAAAATAAAAGTAGTGCTTAACTGGCAAACTCTGTAAAGTGACGCTGATGTGTTTGGGTGTGGATAAAATTTATCAGGCCGCTTTGCGACAACTCCCTAGCTTTATTTATTTATTTATTTAATCATATTTTGAACCTTTTATTCCCTAGGCTGCACTTTGGAATAGAAAAATGTAAAAAAAAAAAAAAGACGACATATCCAGCAAAAGTGTTTTCCTTTTTAGGATCCATTTCACTGCGGAACCAATAAACGAAAGGAGGAAGGAGAGGATGAGAACTGTTTCTTGAAGTCACAGTTTTCAGTAAGAGAGCAGGAGCTAGACAGAAAGTGAAGGGAATAGGAGGAAGAAAGAGAGAAAGGGGTCGGGCGGATGCCAGCAGCAGAGCAGATGTGGACACTGTCCTTGTCTTCTTTGGGCAAGAAGGAAAAGACGAGTACTCTTTCCCCCCCCCCCCCTCCCCCCTTGCAACCCCCCTCCTGTTCCTGAACGACCACGAACGCCGAGCCTTATCTGTAGGCTTTTGCTATTTCTGCTGTCCTGGGACGCATGTTTAAAATAAAAAAAGTAAGAACGGAATCTAGTAAATTACAGAAGTAGGGGCACACTGTGCCCTGCCGATCCCACCCACTTCGACCACTAGGTTGATTGGAGCATTCGCAGTGGAGTCTGAGGTATGGCTAATCTTGTCGCAACCAGAGCTTCCAAATTCTAATGCTTTTGCGGATTACATTCCTTTGTTTGCATTGTGTTTAAATGTGACACTTTCATGTCGTGTGTGACACCTTGAGCGACACTTGTGTGAGATGAGCGGTGCACTTATGTCTGTAGTTGTGTTAATGATAGAAACTAGCCCATTTTCACTATGTTTAACACTACGCTGCTGATATTTAAGATTACGGTACCTTGCCCCTGAATCCTATATTGTTGCTCTTCCATCACTTTCAGGGAGCTCTTTTCGATTTCCTCATACTTTCTTCTTTTGGATGTTTTTTCATTCCCACTCAGGTACCGCAGTTCCTTCTCCTCCTGGGTAATTTCTCAGTGACGCCATCCTCATGTACACTCTTTCCTGAATTATCTTTAGTCCCGATCTTATTGTATTGTATTGTATATTGCTTTTATATAGCGCGGCTGTCACCCAACGGGTATCCTGGCGCTTGGAGACAAGATGATAAAAAACATAATACGTGTTCAGTCAGCTGGACAGAAGAAGGTGCTATCTGTTCTTGGCGAAAAGCCAGGTCTTGAGGCCCTTTCTGAAGGCCAACAAGGATCCGGCCAATCTCAATTCTCGAGGGATCTTATTCCAAAGGCATGCGGCTGCCGTGCTGAAGGCCCTGCCACCCATTCTCGCTAGTTTAGTTTTGGCGATGGAGACTAGTCCTTGATTGGATGAACGAAGAAGTCTTTTAGGTTCATACCAAGAGAAACGCTCTCGCAAGGGTAACGGCCCTGTATTGTGTAAAGCTTTATGGACCAGAACCAGGGATTTAAAGCTGATTCTGTCTTTTACGGGCAGCCAATGTAAATCCTGTAATGCCTGCTGCGCCGAGGAATCACGTTGTCGGTTCAGTGCCAGTTTGGCTGCCGAAGATTGGATTCGTTGCAGCCCCTGCACAATATATTGGGGAGCACCCAAATACAAGGAGTTACAATAATCCAATCTACTTAGAATTACACTCTGGACCACCAAAGGCCTTGCCTCACTGGGTAGGAGTGGAAGAATTTGACGGAGGGCTCTTACCAGGGACACGCAGGTGCTAATCGTTTTGTTGGCCTGGGTTTGCATCTGGAGGTTCTCATCCATCATAACCCCTAGATTGCGAACTTTTTTAGCTGCTGCTATGGGGGGATCCCCCGGACGGAGCCTGAACTCGCCCTGGAGAGGATTGGATATTCTAGCAGCATGACAGAACAGCAACTCCGTTTTCTCAGCATTCAGCTGTAGGGAGTTCGCTTTCAGCCAATCTGCCACCTGCCCCATGCATTCTTGAAAAGAACTCATGGGGACCGCGTCATCACCTTCAAAGGAGAAGAGCAGTTGAATATCGTCCGCATAATTGACCACTTCGATCCCGAAGGATTTAATGAGGGGGATCAGTGGGCCCAGATGTACATTAAAAAGGATCGGACTGACTGCCGAGCCCTGAGGTACACCGAAAGGAACCGGGGACCAAGGAGAGATGAAGGGTGTCATCATAACTGCCTGTTGCCGGTCCGCTAAGTAGGAACGTATCCATTCTAGGGCACTTCCTTGCCCCCCTAAACTTTCCAGTCTTGACAACAGTATAGTGTGACTAACTGTGTCGAACGCGGCCGACATGTCTAGTAGTACCAATACTGAAGACTTTCCATTGTCGGCTCGCATACGAAGTTTGTCCAATACTGTTGTCAATGCAGTCTCTGTTCCATGCCCCGGCCGAAATCCAAACTGGTCCCTGTCCAGCAGCTGGTTCTCTTCCAGATAGTTCGACAGGGACTTGCTGACCACTTTTTCCAGAATTTTAACTGGAAACGGCAATAGAGATATGGGGCGAAAGCTGACAGGCTGCGTGGGGTCCAGGGAGGGCTTTTTCAACAGGGGAGTGACAATCGCCCGTTTCCAGCAGTCTGGTACTATTCCCTCGTTCAAAGATTGGCAACATATTTGCCGCAGACCAGGGAATAGTTTAGGGCCAAACTCCTTCCAGATCTTGTGAGGAAGGGGGTCAAGAGTCGAGCCAGATGAGATTTGCCGAGCTATAGTGCTAAAACTTTCCTCTGTGGGAGGTGAGAAGTGGCTCAGAAAAACATCCTTATTCCCTATGATGCCCTTTGGTCCCCTAGCACTAGTTTCACCCAGAAACTTTCTCCTATTATCATTTAATACCACCCCCCCAGTACTGTTCGCTGACATTTACTGAATAAACCCACCCGCCACCACTGATTCTCTTCTCCACCATCACTCTCACTTAATCCACCATCTCCCCTGAGTATTCTCTACCTCCTCCAGTTAAAACTGTCTTCCATTCTCCTCAAGTACCTTCCCCTCCCATCAGTTACTCTGTCCCCACACCCACCAGGGACTCTTTATCCACATAAGCTACTTCTGTCCACCATCTCTCCCTTCATGTAGTCTCAACACTAATGTTTTCTCAGTTACTTCTTAAATACTCTCCCATTCTCTTCAGATACTCTTCTCTGCCATCTTTCTCCGGTACCCTCCATTCCAACCAGTCATTCCAATTGACTAACCCTATCACCTGTACTGTTTGTGCTGCCCTCTCTGTTAACTCTATTCTGTTTGGGTAGTCGGTCCATCACTTGAACGTGCTGTTCATCCCACGCAGGTGCCCTCCATTCTATTCTGTGACTTTTCTTCACATTGCACCTCACCTGTCTCCCCGACTTAGTGTTGATGGCCCTTGAGTTCTCTTCTCAGTCGTTCCCTCACTTAACCTCCAACCTCCTAAAATGCTGCCCCCTCAAATCTAACTCAGTTGCCCTCTCCAGGTTTCCTCCCCTCAACCACCCTGGCAATGCTCTTGTGAGTTTGTGGCTTCTCTGTGCATGATGAATCTTTATCTGCCTTTCTTCCCATCCCTTTTCTTTAATTATTCCCTACCCCTCCCTTGTCACTGTCAAAGACCATATAATGGTGATTTTATAGTTTGTTTACTTGATTAGTTTTGATGTGCCATCAGATGAAATACAAATAAAAAGTATACACATAAAACCCTTCTCTTGTCCTTCGGCCGTGACTGATCCCTTTCCAATAACAGTTCTTGATGAGAGGTTCTCGGTTCTCATTGTGGTCGACCGCAGAACGGGGGCTTCAGTACAGCACAAGATTTCTCACAAATTGCTTCGAGACACCATGGTGTCATCTGTGTGTTTAGGAAGAAAAACAAATTTACACAGCTGCTTGAAGAAAACTCACAATAGCACTTACTCCAAAGTCCAAACGGCTTTTTCTTTTGTGATGGACTGAATTCCTTTGTGCAAAACTTGAGTTTCAGGAAAACATGCACTTTTTAAAGAATTCTGACAATGGTGATGTAAAGAACTTCCCTACTGCAGTGTGTTTTTGTTTTAGTTCAACCATTTGGATATTGTGTGCACCTGTTTTCCTCTCCCCTGGTAGGGTTTTGCTCTCGGAAATTCTTGCACCGCAAATATATGTCTATATAGAGAGCAGCGCTTGAGTAATACTGCTCAGAAAGACTGCACACATGACACCCTCTGTTTCTGTGCACTGCATGCGTGCATGCTAATCGACAACTGGTACTGGAAAGAAACAGCCATTTGAACGTTGCAGTACGCGCTGGTTTGAGTTTTCTTCAGACAGCTGAATAAATTTGTGTTTCTTGGAGTGACTCCATGCTGTCTAGAAACAATTTGTGAGAAATCTTCTGGTGTATTGGGGCCCTAGTACTGTGGTCCCACACAATGGGAACCACGTACCCCTTATAAGACTTACCTAAGGGTAACGAGGCACAGCAGCCGAAGAGTTAATCAAGGTTTTGTGAGCTACAAAATAAGAAATCGGCACCACAACAAATACGACTCTTAAAATACAGGTCTAGTTAGTGCTTTTTATTGCTGCTAAAAAAGGGAAGGTTGGCACAATGGGCCAAAAACCTTTTCTTCTTTTTAATTGAAGCTTCTGCTGGTGTTAACAATTCAAAAGCGGGCAACAAGGCACACATGGAGCAGCCATGCTCCTAGTTTGGAGGAACACATGACATTTTCAGAGCCCATGTAGTCCAGGTCAGTCGCTTCCCTCCCGGTACCCTCCTTATGGTGCCCATAGGGGATCTCCTTCCTCCTGCCTGCAGTGACGCTTCTGTGCAGCCTGATCCTGTGCATAGAGAGTGGCAGGACGCAGTGCTTCCACATGCTCCTTGCCCAGGGAGCCTCTACTTCACAGACACTCAGGCATACGAGGGGCTCCTCGGGCACTGTTAGGGCTCGCGAGGCCCAACTCTTAATGTGACTATTTTAACGAAGAGTGCGACAGTGCTTCAGAGCTTGCAGATGCCCAGGGGGTATTACGGGGAATGACCCAATTGGGTGTGGGCTCCCCAGAGGAATATATCAAAAACGAAGGACGAGGTTGTGGTATTCTTGACCCAGCAGCCCCACGAAGCCCCAGGGGATCCGCCGAGTCTCCAAGGTGGGTCTGAGCCAGATGGGCTAATTTTAATGGGGTTTGTAGTATCCTGCTCCAGGCGGTGTGCTAAATCCACCAGAAGTTCTGTGAGCCTACTTTTCTGCAAGTGTTAAGTGAATTGCTTAACACTTTTTTATAGTCCTGGACACTGCTGTTTCAGCAGAGGGCTGAAAGAGCTTTGGGCCTTCTGTCCTAGTTAGCCTCCTGACCTGGAGTTTTCCTGCAGCAACTCCACACTGTCTTCAAGGCGGACCACTCTCACCGCCTGCACTCCCCAAAGCCTTCTGCCACTTTAGGGTATCTGTATGTCCAGCAAAACTAACTTGTAGCACCCACTCCTAGGGCACCCTAAGCCAGGACCTACCTGACAACAGAAATCCCAGGGCCCCCTTTCCTTCAGAGTCTCTTTGAAGGCCACCCTCTGTTAGAGGTGAGAAGCTAGTGCCAATAGCTATTGAGGGCAATGAGAAGTCCAAGAAGTAAAAGTCTAGAGTCCTTTCCCTCCAGACAACAGTCCATCCACAGTGTGGGTCTATCCTTCTCTTTTGTCCGGTTATTCATTACAATATCCGAGGTCAAGGCGCCATGTTTTCACAGTAGGTGTGTGTTTCTTCCCCCAGTTGCAGGTAGCCCTCCTCTTTGCCATCAATAACGCTATAGACTCATACCTGCGTATCGCCTGTGGTATACTGATTGTGCATCCCATAGTGGCCAACTTTGGGGATGGTGTCACTGTCAGGCCAATCATTTCAGAGTCTCTGGAATATCTTATCCCAATAATTAGCTATTGACGGGCACAGCCATGCACCATGGATCACATTTGCATCAGGTACATCATAGCGGGTACACCTAGAATTAATCTGCAGCCCTCATGCATAAAATTTAAGTGGAGTGCTGGACACCCAGTGCAGAACATTAAAGTGTATAAGACGGTGCCGGCCGTTGGGGCTTAAGACGCCAACTGTATGAAACAGTATGTCCATTCCTTATTGGTCACTGCTTCTCGATCTGCCTCCCATGCTTACCCGGCGACAGGTGTTACTCGTGGCGCGCTGCCTGTGTGTTATGTATAGTCTAGTAGCCATGGACTTGCAAGACCCAGCCACAAACCTAGCTCTCAAAGCTTTGCATTCAAGAGGTGCCTTCGGGAAAGTGGAATATTGCTCCCCGCAGAGTATAGGCAGTCAGGAACTCGCCATTAGGGAACAGGTCACCTATTGAATTCACCACAAATTAGCCAGACTGGCCAGTGCATTCGAGCCATGGGTGATTAATGATAGAGGGAAGTGTGTGCGGGCCTGATGTGGTGAATATAGTGTAACATAACCAGATCGCTTGCGGAGGTCCTCCCATGCCAGTGTGTGGATCTCAGTGGGCGTAAGTTTCGGTACCTGCTATATTAGAGTGGTGAGTGGGCCTGGAAAAGCCACGTCATGCTTAATGGCTAGGCGTGCTATATAGGCTGGAGGGGGCAGGCAACAATATCGTTGTGGGGCTTGTGCGCAGTGGTAATCTATTTCGAAATCTGGTGCCGCCAGCCCTTCCTGCTCATATGGCAAGGTAGGAGTTTCCCAATTGACTTGGGGCTATTTACCTGCCCATGCAAGTTTAACTTCAGGGTGTTGAAGAAAGTCCCACTTATTGGGATTGATATGTTGTTGAATAAATATAGTAGCTACGGTAAGAAAATCCTCTTCATGAGGACAATTCTGCCATGCATGGATGAGGGAACTCTAATCCAACTCGTTACTTGGTCTTCCATTTTTGCTATGGTAGTGTCATAGTTTTCAGTTGTTATGACCTCCATGCTATTCCTAACCCAAATGCCAAGGTATTTGAGGAATGTCTGACACCATGGGACGGGATATTCAAGCGGCTGTACTTTCATTGCTGTCTTATGGGGCGCAGTATAGCTGACTTATTCCAGTTAATCGTTATTCCTGAAAATATTCGGAACAATGTAAATTCTTGTATTGCAGGGGTGATGTTTCGGAATGGAATTACACAGATAGTGTAACTTCATCAACGTATAAGGATACGACTAATTTGCGTGGAGAAAATGCAATCCCTCTGTGCCCCTGCAATTGACGAATAGCGTAGGCGAAGGGCTCTATTGCTTTGGTGAATAGTAGGGGAGATAGTGAGCATCCCTGTCGGGTGCCTCTTTGGATCTCAAATGGGTCAGATGTCAGGCCATTTACTAGTACCCTGGCCCTAGGGCTAATGTAATGCAGTTTTATTAATTGAATAAGGTGCATTGGGAACCCCAATGGCATCTCCACTCCGCAAATAGGTAACTCTACTCAGCAGAGTCAAGTGCCTTTTGGCGTCCAACAGGACTGCCACAGTTTCGGGCTCTGGGTTGATTTGGTGCAATAGTGTGAATAAAGTTCGGAGGTTATGGAAAGTAGATCTACCTAGTGTAAAAAGTGCATGGTCCGGGAGAACCACATTGGGCAGCAAGTGTAAGATTCTATTGCTTGGGATTTTAGCAAAGATCTTGGAGTCCATTTTTATAAGCAAGAGGAGAGTTTGTAAGAGTCTGCATACTGTGGTTTCGTACTAGGTTTTAACAGCGTAATTATGATTGCCTCTGAAAGGAGATGCGAGATTACCTTATGCCTCAGTGAATAAAAGCTGAAGTCTAGGTGCCAATATATTTGCCTAGGCTTTGTAAAATTCATCCATGAACCTGTTGCTGCTAGCTGACTTGCGGCCCCTCAAGCCATCCTAAAGTAACTCGGTCAATGTATGTTGTGTAGTCTGCTGCATGGGAAGACGTGCATGTTGCGTACAGATTTGTGTAGTGTTTTACAAATTCCTATAAAATCACTTTTGATTCCTGTAGAATAGTGCCCCCTTCCCCTTTTAGCTGTGGCACCACAGGGGAACCCCTGCTCTGTCTCACCAGCAGGGCCATAGTTCTGCCCAAGTGGTCCATCTTCCCATATGCCCTGGCAAATCTATCAATATATTTGACTTCCCTATATGCTTTGTCATTGAAGTCGTTTAGCTTGGTGTGGATTTCTGATAGTGTATCCGTGGGAGAGTTAGTTTGATACTGTTGTTCTAGGGTGTGCAATTCCATGTCTAGGCCATTTAGTCTATTACAGATTGATTTACTCTCTTCATGTTGTTTTGCTACGCTTATCCCTCACATATAAACTTAGCAAATATGAACAGCCTAGATGTAGGATAGCCATTGATTGGTCTTTAGGAAAAAACAAGCTCCAACAGGTCAGGATGTAGCTCTAAGCATGGATCAAACGTATCCATCAACATCACTTATCCTAAAAAGAATCTCAGTTTATCACAAGGGATTCACAATTTATAAAAGTGCCTCCACTTTATTTGAGCCATAGTTTGAGCTCCACCCTGACTTGGAGGAGTTTGTTTTTTCCTAAAGACCAATCAAAGTCCATCCTACATCTAGGCTGATCACGATTCTTTAGTCCTTAGGAAGACCCACTGCGATGTCCTACCACTAGCACATACCTTCAGGGTCAAAACGTCGACGATAATACTGTTGATCGGTTCTGTCAGTCAACCAGCCTAGAAAAAAGTGCCTGTATTAATATAGGCTATGTTTTGAACTACTTTCAAATTACATAACTGACATTTCTTCATTGAATATTCCTGTGTTTTTTCGTTAGACTATTTTGTATTGTAAAACTTATAAGTTCACATTTTGTCATTTTATCACTAAAGTTACTTTTTTGTTTATATATTGCTTGTGTGTGTAACAGCCGTAAACGAAACAAGAAAATAATTATACAATTTGGGCGTATGTGTGTTCAATTCATTAAGTAATTTTGGGCATGCCTGATGTTGGCTGACAGCCAATATTTGTAAATCTTTTCTACGGATCCTTCATCGGTCACTATACATAGTTATATTATTTCAACACCATTGAGTCGCCTATAAAGTCAGTAGATGTATATTCCAGCCCTGCATTGCGAAGGTGTGATTTGGTGCACTGGTGAAGAATAATTCAAACTGTGCTTTAGATGACAAAGCTGTCCATGGGAACGGAGTCTGGTATGTAGACGCTACCAGCGGTGGCTGTTTGGTGCCATGGATGAAGTAAGCATGACATGGAATAGTTCAATTCCCTGTTCTCACTCTACATCACTTAAGTCTGCCTCTGAAGGGTGGTACTGACTGCCTGATGGGGCTGGTCTCCCCAGCTTTACATTACCGATAAATTGCTAGGCAGATTGCTGGTCGGAGAAAATGTATGGCTTGTTTCCATAAGTGATCTTGAGACACGCCGGGTACAGCATAACTTAGGCAATCCCCCATTGCAGCTTATGCTTGAAGGACGTATAGACACATCTGGCTTCCTGCTATTTCTGTGTGAAATCCTGGTAAATAGATAGTGTGTTGCCTTTGTGGGGAGGAGGCTGTTGATCCCAGGCCAGATGCAGAACTGTGTCGCAATAGTTAGTCAGGCTATAATAGGTCTAGGTCGTGCACTGGGAGGCGGTTGGGGCCCCATTGAACCATGAGAATGTTCAATCACAAATAGCAGGGAAAAGACTTAGTTGGCAAAAAGGTTTGTAAAGATGATGTACTGGAATATCACTTCTATTGTAGTGTAGTTCCTATTTCCCTAATATGCTCTGCACATTGGAATAATATACCCTATAGATTTGGCATAGGACTGAGGTCTGTATGCCCCTATCAAGTATATTAAACTTAATTACTTTGTGCCAGCCAACTCAGAGGCCACTAGAAACTCCTTGTTAACAAGAAGGGAGTAGTTTCTGGCAACCGGATAAACATGACAATTTTGTTTCCCTTTAGAATCGGAACACTCAGAATCGTGGAAACCGATAACAGTTTCACTCAGCTAATAGTGCATGCATAGTTTCTTCAGAGTTACACAGAAAGAATAGACAGGCGTTTCAATAAAAGGATTTATTGAACAGTCTGGTTTCTCGTGTAAGAGATATGAGCTGTTACAATCATAAGACAGTATGCGAGATATATTATGTACAGCATAAGCAGTAGAAAGAAATACTGCGCTAGCATAATCCTTTAGCTATGACACATATATTCATATACATAAATAACATAAGCTAAAAATGAGAATACTCATAAGATGCTTCTCTAACTAGTTCTACCCCAGGGTACCTAACCTAAGTGTAGTACAATGTAAGAAGTAGGTGATGTATTCTATAGTATGGTATGCTAAGTCTGGTATGCCAAGTTAGGTATGCCAAGAGTCCCTCTAGGTCAGAGGTCTTCTATCTGTGGGGCGCGACCCCCAGGGGGGTCGTGGAGTCCTGGGAAGGGGGTCGCAAATTCCCCATTTTCACTTGTCCCTGCAAAAAACAGCCATCCTGGGATTGCTAATTTAGATCGTTATCAGCTGCTTGCCTGAATGAAAGGCAAATGTGCTTTATTAGTAATCTGCAAGTGTAAAGGATGCTTGGGAGCAGTTCTGGCTCTTTGTGATGACAAAGATTTGTTTTTTTTTAGTGGAAGTGCAAAGAGTTAACAGCTGGGCTGGAAAGTTCTTGTTTTTAATTTTATCTGCATTTACGCAACCCTTAGTACCCCTAAAGAGGTGTTGAAGGGCCAGTTGTGTAAAAAAGAAATTGCATTACATATGCTCTGGTATTAGTAAAATCTACATTTTGAAAGCACCATTTTATCATAAAACGACTTGCACGTTTTGCAGCAATCTATCTTACCCTGTGTTTAATGCAAGTATAAAAAATGACTTGCATATTCGCAGTGCTTTCTGTAACAGGCTGTTACTTCATAGCACTAAAAATGAACATCACTATTCTCCACTTCACCGATCAAGATTTAATTCTGTGGTTCTCTGGTTACACACAGACCTCTGCAGTGCATTAACTAATAGAGATTTCATAATGTACTACAGTGAATTTCCCACTGAGAAATGACTTTAAAAAATGTATTCTTCATTTACGCTGCCCATTATTATATATGTAGATACCTGACGGTTAAAGACCTCAAAAAAATAATATTTGGGGCTTATTTCTGAGAGGCTTGCATGGCCAGAGCATCACTTTTTGTTTATGCTCCCGTGGCGCAAGCGTCTCAACCATACCTATGAGGCAGTGCAAAGTCACCCTGCATGGCCTCATGGATATGGAGTAAGACATAGCAGCGCAAGTCACTGCGTTGCCTTACTCTGCATCAAGGAGGTGTTCCATGGGCTTTGTGTGGGGTTCCCACGCAAAGCCCATGGATTTTGATTCTGCCCCATATCTACAAAATCACGTAAACCTGGGGCAGCTCCAAAAACTGACGCCTCCCCAGTGGAGGCGTAACGAGGGGAAATGTTTTTATTTCTCCTCGTTTTTCCTCTTTCCATGTGTGCTGCGTTTTGCAGCTCACATAGAAATAGGAAAACGCCCTTCGGGATCGTTTTGGTGAAGGAAGGTGCCCCTTCCCTGCCTATGTTGGTGCTAGACAGCTACTTGTGCGCCAATGCAAGGGAAAAGGACTGGAATGCATTGTATTTCATAATACGGTGCATTCCTGCCCTTCCACATTGGCATAGGGCAGCGCTGCCCTACGCCAATTCCTCATAAATAAGGCCCTTTGTTTTTAGCTACACCTTTGGCTACACCCCTACGCTCAATGACCTTTGGTTTGCTAAACACTGCGTAGTATAATTTCCCCACAATAAAAAATATTTGCTGTGGTAATTGGGGGTCTCTAGTTGGCAATGGTTTGCACCTTTGTCCAAGTAGGGACACCTTCCTTCTAGCCAGGGTAAGAGGGATACACTACTGAAATAACCCCTGTGCACCCCCTTGGTAGCTTGGCACAAGCAGTCAGGCTTATTTCAGAGGCAGTGTGTAAAGGATTTGCACACAGCCAACAGTAATACAGTGAAAACACTACAAAAAGACACCACACTAGTTTAGAAAAATATCCAATACTTTTATATATTCAAAAAAAGACCAAACTGATAAAAATCCAACATACAATACTTAAAAATAGGCACTTTGCAAGAATAACCTCAAAATTGCAGTTACTTGAAGTTGGTAGCTCCGTCGTTTGCTACCGTGGTGCTGAGAACAACAGGATTCCAACAGTTACGTCTGACCGCGTCGGTCGCGGTGTCTGCAGACTCGTAAACAGTACCTTTTTGTTGCGGCCGATGACATTGGTGCGGGCTGGTCGTGGCCATCATCACGGTTGTGGTGTGAAGCGGAGCGGTGCGGCGTGTGATGCCCTCAAGTCGCGGTGCAGGCAGCGGCTCGGTGACAGTCATCCAGCTGCATCGGTGAGACCAGGACTGCGGTGCGGAGTGAAAGTGGTACTCGTGTCGGTGCTGACAGATCACAGTGCAGGTGAGAGTGCCGGTTGTGGGGAACTGGCGTTGGTCGGTCCCGACTGCGTTGTGGAACAGGGCGGTGTGTCGCAAGACTTACGAGCAATGCCCTTAAGCCACGGTGCGGTCATGGTTGTCGAAAGTCAGCGACGGCATCGGTGAGACTAGGGCGGCGAAGTGAAGCGAGGCGGTGTGGAGTGCGGTGCCTACAGGTCATGGTGCAAGCAGCAGCTCGGCGGCGGCAGTCGTCAGTGAGACCAGGGTTGCAGTGAGAGATGCGGCAGTGCCCTCTCCGGTGCCTTCAGGACACGGTGCCAGTGACGGAGTCGGTTGCTTTCCCCCTCTGTGGCAACTGAAACCACGGTTCCAGAGACGGTACCCAGAGGTAGGTGAAGACATTGCGGTCCCTGAGGCTTCAGAACAGGAGGCAAGCTCTACTTCAAGCCCATGTAGATACTCAACAACAAGTAAAGAAAGTTCAGTCCAGTCCTTTCAATGCCAAAGGCAGAATCAGCAACTGCAGGCCAACCCAACAAAGCAACAAAACAACAAAGGGGCAGTACTCCTCTTGGCTGTTCTTCCAGCTCTTCTTCTTGAAAGGTTCCTTGATTTCATCGAGTTCTAAAGTTCTGGGGTCTGGGCCACAATATGTATTCTCATTTTCTCTTTGTGCTTTTGGGCAGAGAGTGCTTGTGCCCAGCCCAAACCAGTTCCATCCTCTATGGCCCAGCTTCCTGGCCGGAGGTGGTGACAGCAATGTCCAAGGCAGACCAGGCCCTCTCAGGTGCAAGGAAATCTCCTCCCACTGCTATAAATACAACCCAGGTCTATTTAGCCCAGCCCTGACTCATCCAGGAAAGGCAGGACACACCTTGACCTCCCCAGTGGCTGTCTGATGAGAATGTACATCCCTAGCCCATGTCACTCCAAAGCCAGACAGTCAATCCACAAACCCAGCAGAGGCACACAGGATGGCTAAGCAAGAAAATATCAACCTCCTAAAATTGGTATTTTCAAATACAGAACATAAAAATCATCTTTACTAAAAGATGCATTTTTATATTCTAAGTTCAGGCATACTAAACCCCATTTCTCCATCTTGTCCCAATGGGAAGATATGCTTATAAAATGTTATAAGTAAACTCCCATTCTATCCTACGGGACTCATAGCCTTTCCATAGTGAAAAATGAAACACACTGTAATTCACTACCAGAATATGTCACACACACCAGTATATGTCCTACTTTTAATATACACGGCACCCTGCCCACAGGGGTACCTTGGGCCTACCTTAGGGGTGACTTTCATGTGAGAAAAGTGAAGATTAGGGCCTGGCAAGTGGGTTCACATGCCAGGTCGACATAGCAGTTACAAACTGCACGCAGACACTGCAGTGGCAGGTCTGATAACCCTTTTAAGGGCTGCTTGGGTGAGTGGCACAATCAGTACTGTAGGCCCACCAGCAGCATTTGATTTACAGGCCCTGGCACCCTCAGTGCACTTTACTAGGGACTTACTAGTAAGTCAAACATGCCAATCATGGAAGCACCAATCCATAATACAATTTACAATAGGAGCACTTGCCCTTTAACACTGAACAGCAGTGAGAAAGTGCACGGAGACACTAAACCAGAGCAAAAAAAGAGTCAAACTAGGAAGTCAGAAAGGAAAAAAAACGGGGAAACATGCCAAAAGATGCCAGGGGCATTTATGGTTGTCGATAGATGTTGATGATGAGGAGTACATGTTTCTAGAAAATATTGTCAGAAGGTGGGTCCTTGCGCCTAAAAAAGTTTGACTAGGGGGTCTCAGCATCAACAAGTTTGAAGACCTCTGCTCTAGGTTCTAGTCAGCTTCATACCTTGAGAATGAGAGAAGTGGGAATCTCCTTCCGGGTCTCGAACTCTAACACCCCGCGAAGGGAGTCAGAACACTGGAAGCTGGATTCTCTGCAAGCAGGGATGACCGCGTCTCTTGTCAGTGCGTCAGGCCAGGACACGGGCTCCTCTAAAGTCGAGGTCTGCTCCTACTTGCTTGGGCAAGGGAAGGTATATTTATACCTGGTAGGTGCCTTGGAATGTTAGCATTGACATAAAGTCGGGCAGAGGAAGATGTCAGGAATGAACCCTTAAGGAATAGCGGTTCATGCATAATAAATGAGTTCTTGGAGAAATCAATAATCCTGTGCTAGGGGAACTCCTAAGAGCTTAAGGGTCTGGTTTCTAAGAACTCGTTGTGACGTTGGGGTGGACCGATGTAGGTGACAATGCCTGTATTTGGATAGCATGGCTAATGCCTTAATAAGGACTGGGATATTATGCCTATATAAGGGCAAATGCGAATTGTACCTATATAAGGACATGTTTCAGAAAAACCTATATACGGACACCTAAAGCGGAATACAAGACTATGGCCCACTCGGTGGGGGGAGGGCCGCCAGCCTGCCCGCAAGTTCCCACCTCAGTAGGACCCACAGTCCATATCCCTGTATGGATCGGAGCATGGTTGTGCAAGGACAATGCCCTGTCAAACACAGGTGGGAGCCCAAAGAAATGATTTATGATGTAGCTATGGCAACCGGCAAGCCCCAATGCATCAGAGTGCCACAGTGAGGCCCCATGAGCCCAGTCCACAGCTAGCATATGAAAGGGTGAATATCTTAGGCCGTCAGTGGCCTCTCGAACTACACCACGGGTCCCCCCCCCCACCCCCCTTGTGGGGACGTTGACAGCAGTCTCCGGTGGTCGCTGAGCCACGCAGTGTTAATCTGCCTCTGTTTCCCCAGAGGTCCAGGGCTGGGCTCTAAATGATTTGAGCACAAGACGGGGACCCGCTGCTCCAACGATGTTTGAGCGGCCCCCACTAGGCCCGAGCCTCCAGTGTTGTCGCCTCTGGGCTAGGTCACTCCAGCCCGCCCTCCCAGTGACAGTACCACACCAGGTGGCATGAGCAGGCGGTTGCAAAGATCGCCTGTCACCACCCTGGCTCCTCCAGTGTTCGAGTCAATTTCTGAGACAGGGCAGCCACGTCCATGCCTTCTCCCTGTCTAACCTTGGCTGGTGCCTACCGCTTCACGGGCCATTGCAGTTCTGCGGCCCTCCCGGATCCTGCGTAGCAGGAGGGTGGCACTTGATGGCAAGAGGGCAGGAATTCAGGTAGGTTTGGGAAGGCACCGGTCCCCCCAAACGGTATTCCGAATCTGCTCTTCATTTTAGTATGTTGTATGCCTGGATGTTGACTGTATAATATAGATAATGCAGGATTATGAGCCTGGTGCAAGGAACCTCACAGAAGTTCAGCCATCTTGAAGCCGGGCACTCTAGTGCCAACCTACCAGTCAGTTTTTAGGTCAATTTCTACTTGTTTTATGGCAAGAGCACACACACACAAGCCACGGTTCAGCAGTGCCCCAGTGTTAGAGTTCAAGGTTACCAGCAAGTGAGTCCCAAAAAACAATGCAAAACTGGGGGTGGCCATACAAAAAGGGCCTACTTACAACACAAACACTAATAAATTGCCTTGGACTTAAGGTTTAATCATCTCAAATCATGGGGAGCTCACAGGTAGTTTTTAGTGTAACCTGCCATGAACACTGGCCTGCCGTGTTCCAAGTAAGTTTGCCCCAGTAAATTTTACCCAATTGGTTAGGGAGTTCCCTGGAGCCACCCCAACAAACTGCTCGTGCCAAGCATAAATGTGTCACTCCAAGGCACCTCCTTAGAACAGTTTCCTGACCTGCAGAATATCAGAAGAAGACTGGACCTGCCATCTGTGGTCTGAGAGGAGTACCTAAGGACTGGACCTGCTCCCTTTTGTAGCCAATATAATGAAGTGGAATCCATGTGGCAGCTTGCTGACATCCTGTGTGGCTACAGGGACACGACAAGCTGAAAAGGTCGTTTTACTAAAGTGCTCATATGTCCAGTGGCACTGGACTGGAACTGGACTTTGCTCTTGGCCTCTGCCTTAACACCCTGAGAGTCTCGAAGTGGCCTCCCTTGAGATCCTGGGGTCCTTAGAATTGTACTCCTGTGGTTGTTGGGGCACGAGAAGAAAGTTTGTAAACGTTTGAAACCTTTTCCTCCAGAGTTTGTGGGGGACCTACTGGAAAAATTCTCCATCTGGCAGTTTCTTAGCATTGAATTTGAGCTTTGTCTCAGTCAAGGCTCCCAGCACCGACGAAAAATCAACTAACTCCCATTCTGCTTTGGGACTCAAACCATGTTCTGCGATAAATCTTCAATGGTTCAGATCTTCGGCAAGAACATGCCTCAGTAGTTGCTACAATTTCAGAGGTAGGCCACTCATGGAGTTTTTTGTCTCAAAATAGTGCCAGACTTCTACTGGGACAAATCTTCTTGTAAGCAACCAGGGCACTATCTCATTTGGTCTCAAGCCCACCAAGTTCCAGTCTACCACTTTTACAAACTACCATTGGTACGTTGCGCTCTATGTTGCTGTTTTCATTTAATCCTTTAAAAAAAAGAATAATATCTCCGGTTCCCTTTATTTGATTTGTCTTTTTTTTTTTTTTCTCGCAACATTTTTCTCTTCTTTTTAGGTCCCGGCTGCGAAGGCTGCGCTTGCGCAGTCTCGCTCCGAGATTTAATGACTTTGAGAAGAGGGGCTTGCACCCGCCCCTCTTCTCTCCTGTTCTCCATTGGCTGGCCTCTTAAATGCTGGCCAGCCACTGGAGAAGAGGTCCAGTCACTCCGTTGAAGCCCCGTCCTTTTCGGATCGGGGGGCGTGTTTTTTGCGAGAAGTCTCAGGGAGGAGACAACAGCAAAACACGCCCCCAAATCCGAAAAGGACGTGGCGTTTCTCCGAGGCATTTTCTGCTGTGCCTCGGAGAAAGGCGGTGGTGTCCCGGCGTTGCTCCCTCACCTGATCTCCTTGTTTTTCTTTGTTAAAGGAGGCATCACTTTCCTGTCACAGACGCCGCACCTCTGGCCCTCTCCCCCATCAAGTTACAGGCATACTTAATACGCGCGTATGCAGCTGTAGTTTGATCACATTCAGATACCGCCGCCTTAAACTGTCTTATCTTTTAGAAGACGACAAATCGCATTTTCCCTTTGCATATTTGGCTTCACTTGAAAGTTGTACAACTAAACCCGACATACGGTCCTGTCGCTCCCCAAATCGCAGGTTAAATTCACAATTCTGTGCGCTGCATGTACCCTCGGGCACACATCTACAACCCGCCTCGCTTTGGAATTCGATCGGGGTCCAGCCTGGACGGTCTGTTTCAAAGTTATATTTTTGTTCTTGTTTTGTTGCTCAGTCTGATTCAAAGCGTCCACATCTCACACGCATCCCCGCGACTGCAGACTGCCCCCAAACATAAACGCACCGTCTCTAGAATGCACGAATTAAAAACAATCTCTTTCCCTTGATGCCCTAGTTTTACAGACGACACTCTCCCTTCATACTGAGTGAGCTGCGGTCATGTTTATTCAGACACTAAAGTAGCGCCGCGGCGCACGTCTGAAATTCAAAGCACTCGACTGAGGTCAGATTCAGTGGCACCAGAATAGAGGCTTGTGGCGCTTTTAATCGATTCATTTTTGTAACAGTGTAACTTCCTTGCCACACGGGTGCTCAGAAGTGATGCGGGGCCTCTGGGCAGACTAGCCGTCTCCCAACCCCGAGGCAAGGGCGTCGACTGGCGAAAGTAGAGCTGGTGCATCCAGCGATACACGCCTCCCGTGTATTGTAAGCGCTACAAGAAATGTTCTTGTTCCACTGCATCCACTCGCCGCAGTTTTAGACGTTGAATGTGGTTATGGGCCACAGGGGCAGGATCTGGGCGAAGGCAGAACTCCGCAGGCTTGGGGTGAAAGGACTTATCTATTTGGGACAAATTCCAATTGCCACATATTTGAATCGGGTGTTTATTACAACTAAAGTAGTGTATTTAACAAAGTAAATTGAGAACATACAGCTCTGCCCGTTCCCCCTTGCGTTCTTGGTGAGAGGACACCCCCTCTCCGACCGTAGATGATCGATTTTAATTTACAGGTTTTCAGAGCAGTTTGACGCGTGTTTCTCTCCACTTCCCCGCAATGGAATTTCCCTTCCCTGCCCTTCTTGGCGGGCATTCGCGGCCACACGGAGAGGTAGGTGGTCTGCTCCATCAAAATGTCATGTGGGGCCAGAAGAGGCAGGCTTCTCCACACTGAGTGATCGTGGGCAGCGCGATTAATTTCCCGTGGCCTCTGTTACACAAACATGCAGCGCTCAGAAATGGCGTGCTTCCGATGTGAGGCGCTGTACTTTCAGAAGTACAGGAGGCGGAAACTTTCTTATTTCATTTTGCTCATTATGGGTAGTTGTTTTGCACTTCAGCCCGGATGTCAGTTGAAAGTGTCGTGCAGCAGAGGTTAGCCAGAGGCATGGCACTAGTGCGTACAAATTATGCAGGGACTTGAGGGACAGCGCCCAAGCCCCCGGAACCGCAGGCATAGCGCCCAAGAACAAACTCCGGCCGCTGCTAGGAGTCTACAAACCAGACGCCACTGTTGCGGACACCTGGAAATGCCTTAGAGGCGGCAAGAACAGTGCCCAGCGACACATTTTTGGTGTGCTGCAGTGCAGAAGGCATACTTAAGAGCAAAACACGTTAACTCCGGCCCTAAACAAGCTTCCCACGGCTGCAGGTATACCTCAACAACACGCGTTATGTTCTACGGGAAAAGCAGCACAAACAAGCTTCATGCACTGTAGGGTTAGCGCCCAAAACAAGTACCTAAGTCTGCAGGCACAGCGCCGAACAACAAGTCTAAAGGGGGGGCCTTGGACGTAGCGCCGAAAGCACTCCGCGTGGGCTGTGGGTATAACGCCCAAAAGCAAGCCTCGTGGGCTGCTTGCATACAAATATATCTCTATTAACAACGCAACCAAAACTAACCTTCATGGCGCGCAGGTACAGCGCCTAAGGGTAAGGCTAAGGCGTTGTAGTCATTAGTGAACCTCGGGGAAAACATGCATAGTACTTGGGAACAAGCTTGGGGTGTGCAAGCATAGCGCCTAACAGCATGCCTACTAGGCTGCCTGGATTGCGCTAGGATAAGCAGGCATAAATTAGCCTCTTGCTCTAGAGGCATAGCGCTTAAAAGCAAGCAGCCTGGTAGGATGCTGGGATAGCGCCGAGACCACATCTCGTGGTTACCTGTAGCAGGCCGCAGCGTGTTCACTTTATCTGCCAACCCAGGCCCCATATGGCGAACACCACACGGGCATGTGTTGGTGTGGTGTGGTTTTTTAGGTCTCGGCTGCGAAGGCTGCGCTTGCGCAGTCTCGCTCCGAGATTTAATGACTTTGAGAAGAGGGGCTTGCACCCGCCCCTCTTCTCTCCTGTTATCCATTGGCTGGCCTCTTAAATGCTGGCCAGCCACTGGAGAAGAGGTCCAGTCACTCCGTTGAAGCCCCGTCCTTTTCGGATCGGGGGGCGTGTTTTTTGCGAGAAGTCTCAGGGAGGAGACTACAGCAAAACACGCCCCCAAATCCGAAAAGGACGTGGCGTTTCTCAGAGGCATTTTCTGCTGTGCCTCGGAGAAAGGCGGTGGTGTCCCGGCGTTGCTCCCTCACCTGATCTCCTTGTTTTTCTTTGTTAAAGGAGGCATCACTTTCCTGTCACAGACGCCGCACCTCTGGCCCTCTCCCCCATCAAGTTACAGGCATACTTAATACGCGCAGTGTCGGATATTGTGGGATGGCCCAAGACCTCATGAGTCATATTTTAACTCGGCACGAGATATTAAGGAAACGCTTTGAAACCACGGAAATGTCACACAAAAGCACACATGCTTGTCTGAACTTAGCAGCTATGGGCCCCGGGCCATGGCCTTCTTAATTGACTCCGCCACATCATTGAAACATTTTATCCGTAATTCTACATTTCATGAAGTCAATTAAACAAAGGAACGTAAAATGTATCAACGCCTCTAAGCCTTTACTCGTATCTCCTCGCCCTCCTTTCATCGGAGAGCTTTCCCATTCCAAGATGGCCGCGGTCTCCGTCAGGTCGGATGCTTTATTTGAGTCCTTCTTATACGTCACCCGTTTTGTGTAATTTGGCTCCTAAGGCTCGCCGTCCCTTGGTTACACCTGCAAAGAGTCCTTAGCGACCGCCCGGGATGGTGCTTCGAGTCTCTGGGTTCACTCTATCCCAGAGGGCGGCCCGGGCAGAATCTAGGGGTGACATGGGGCTGCTCTGCCGGGTGACCACCACGGACCTGTGCGCAACCTAGGTCCTCGATGCCGGCCTCAGTAAGTGGAATCTCATGCTTCTCTGCAGTGACCTGCACATGTTCTGTATTGTTTAATCCATTTTATTTAAAAGGAAAATGTGAGTAACCCCGTCTTATTTCCGTCGGTAAACAGGTATGTAACCCCTACCAAACGTGCGGCATCATAAACAAGCTCTGGATTTTTATCGCACTGTCCTTTGCTGACTGGGCTGTTTAAGCCCAAACCTACTATGATACAAGCATTTACAATGCAACGGTCTCGGCATTGTTAAAGTTAGAGCTATTGGCATTGCTCATGACAATGCCGTTTCTTTAAAGGTTTTAAAAACAAAAACATAAACAAAAATAATGTCATGAGCAATGCCAATAGCTCTAACTTTACCAATGCCGAGACCATTGCATTGTAAATGCTTGTTTAAATTGGCTGTGGAGTTTTATTACGTTTTCTGTGACTTTTTCTACTGTGTATGCACAGCTTAAATACTATGCACATTGCCTTTGATTATAACCTGGCTGCTCCATGTTACATTACCAGGGATTGGGCACAGATTTTTTAAATTACATTTTTGAGCAGGTGGTGCCCTTATCTTTTGAGGTGGTTGTCCACCCCAATTAATAATCCACTTTCCTACATTTTGTGAAAACGGTGCTATAAAATTTGGTTGATTGTGCTATTTATAGTCTCAATGTGTGGGCCTACTAATTTGACCTTTTATTGTTATTGGTAAATTGCATATTTTTGTTTTCCTGATCACTCTCTCTTAACTTTAAGGCCAGATGGTGTATTCAGTAAGACGGAGATGTGGGCAGCAGTTGGCAATTGAGGCACCGGTGGAAGCAGACATAGTCAGCACTGTACCCGAGTCTGCAACACCAGCAGCACTTGGTTACGCAGAGAAGGTAGTTATGAATTTTAATCAGTTATTCCAGTATTGTGTTGATAAGATCATTGGCAATATTTCCCAAGCATACATTTTCTTGTGCCTGAACAGTATAGATTAAATTGGCGCCTGACTGTATATTTAAATGTTCTAACTTTGTTTCACTCTTCTGCAGTGTGGGTTGCAGTATGTGGAAGTTCTCTGTAAAAATCGCTATGTTGGGAGAACCTTTATTCAGCCAAATATGAGATTACGGCAGCTGGGAGTCGCCAAAAAATTTGGAGTGTTATCGGATAACTTTGCTGGCAAAAGAGTCGTACTTGTGGATGATTCCATAGTGCGAGGGAATACAATCTCGCCTATTATAAAGCTGCTGCGGGACTCTGGTGCAAAAGAGGTGAGCTCACTCGACAGCAGATTGTAAAGTGTGAGCAAATCCTGATTTATTGTAAAGTCAAGTTCAAAAAGTCTGTTTTACTGCACTCTACACAGGGTAAACTTTTTGATTCTTTGCTGCATGATCTCACCTAAGAATTATACAATAAATGTTCAATGCCTGCCAAAGTATTGGTATAATAATGAAGGATGCAAACCTGTATTTAAGCAATACTAGCCGATGGGGAAGATCACTCCTCTTAGCTGTTGACCGGGGTTGAGTGAGAGCGTCCATTCAAAGGCAACGGCCCTACCCCATTAAGTAACTCTGTAAATTACGCAGTCTAATGAGGACACTATTTTGAAACTGATTTTTTTTTCACAGACTATTACATTTTCATAGACTGGTAGCAAAATGTACAAGACGATCACATGGAAAGGAATTTTTCCTGGATACGCTTACTTCAGGAAATTGTAGCAGCAGAGATGAGAACCATATCCTTGTACTTATTCTGCCTTCTGCACAGGAAATTGAATGATTCTACAGCATGTCTCTCGGTTCAGGTATACTTAGTAAGTTAGTTGGACACTCGAGTTCATTTTTAGAACTCTGGGAGCCTCGCATACAGTTGTAAGTGAAGGAAGGTGAAGGGATAGGTGGATTGATACCGTAAGGAGGCTTCTGTCAGGGACTAGCTGAGTGTTTCAAAGGTAGCTATCAATCTACTAGGATCTGATCAAAATGAGTATTTTGATAATTTACAGCTGTCTGATTTGCTAGTATTATTGTTCTTGTTATTAGTGGTAATAGTATTATTATTTTTTTACTTTAATTATTCCTTTGCTCCGGAGTTCCATATCTCTTCAATCCTCTTTAATTGTGAACTTTGGGCCCAGTTTGTTAAATGATTGCATAATCGCTGTTCCGTCTGGGACACCAGGGGATTCCAAGTAGGTTGCGGACTTAAAGGTTGTTTTCTGCTATAAAAGCAGCTAAGCTATATTATAGGGTAGTGCTCTATCCCACTAGCACGTGTACAAATTACTGTGTGCTGGCCTGGATACAGCACATGCCCAAATGTATTAATGTATAGTAGCTTCCAAGAACTGGACCCATGCTCTCCTCTTTCTATCTCATTCTCATTCTTTGTCCTCACACCTGTAAATGACTAAGAGTGGCGAGCCTGCAACACATTGCCCAGTTACTATGTAGCTTTCTGCACTCCACATAGCCATCGGCCAGTGACTTCCTGTGAGTGAAGATCAGGTGGGAAAGTGCCATTGTTCTGCCTAGGCTGCTCTGTGCAACTCTCCTGGATGTAGCCCACTACCTGTGGTAGCATAATAGGCAATACCAAGAGAATGAAGCGAGTGAGTGAGTGAGAGAGAGTGTGTGTGTGTGTGTTACTGAGTGCCTCAGTGATTGTGTATGCGTGTGTCCGAGTGCCTCAGTCATTGTGTATGCATGCATGCATGTGTGCGTGTGTGTGTGTGTGTTACCGAGTGCCTCGGTGATTGTGTATGCATGTTTTTGGTATGTTCATGCTGCTGAGTGTGTTGTCCTTGCCATTCCTGCCAACTGGTGGCAGTCCACGCCCCCTACCCACCTCTCATGGCTAACCAACACATTCCATGGCATATTGTTGACATTCTAGATATAATGGTGGACCTAGTATTTCGGAGGCATTCATTGACGCACTGTGGGCCTTCTTAGCACTATAGTGTCCCTAGCACAATTTGTAGAATCACGGTGCATCGTGCATTATGCTACCCTGTCATAAGGTGGCTATTCATCTTTTCAGGTGGGTATTGTGGGATAAGATGGATGTCCCTAACATTGGGTGGCTACCACTATTCTACGATGGCCATCCCTGGCATTTGATAGTGATACATGATTATGCGAGTCAGATTCTGTCCATGCGGCACTTTGACTTCTGAGTACTTAATGAAAATGACCAGCTGATATTTGGGGCTCACAAAGTAAACTATTTTACAAAAATACGTTTTTAATTGGAAGAATTGAGTTTATTTACCAACAGTGAAAAATTTTACGTTTTCTGAAGTTCTGCCATTTCTGTTAGGATATCCAACAGTGTCGAACAATTCTTCATTGAAACACTTATCATCTTACAGCCATTAGCGAATTAATTGTGTTTTTTCATATTATGCCAATCTGATGATAGTTGACAAAACAATTGTTTTTCCATTACATTATAATGCTGGCAGTTTAGTGATCTTTCCTACTAAATTAAGTGACTGTATTTGCTGATGTTGTTTCCTTGGTGCCAACGGGCTCTTTATTAAGCTTTTTATTGTGTTAATATTATCACTGCAAAGCGTGGGAATATGTTCTACAAATGCACTTAACATAACTGCTGTCAGTTTCCAGATGCTGTAAAATTGGTTTAATCTCACAAATATGCCTGCTACATAGTGTATGAGCCTGTAAAGTCTGTATAACCTTAGGGACAACTCCACTGTCTACTGACTGAGGTTAAGTAGATTTGCATTCAAAACATGAGACTGAAAATCGATTTAATAATAATACGGCCATTTAGTGCAAAACAGCTACCTCCCGAAGGAGGTGTCCCGGCGCTAAGAAGGCAGAAAATGGAAAAATAGAAGAAGGTGAAAGAAGTGAGGATAGCATACATCTTGGAAAATTATAGGATGTGAAGAGAAACTGTATGCCAAAGTAATTTGAACTACCTCTACACACTCTGCATTTTTGGTAGTTTCTGAAGTAATTCAACTGAAAACAGTACCATTTTGCCCCCATTTTGAAATAAAATTTGCTTGGTGAGCGAATCTCCAATCCCCTTTCTGCCCCCAAACACTGCTCTGGAGGGGTCAGCCTGTGGATACTTCTTCATCCTGATTCCTTTCTTCTAGAATATCTTCCCATTGCCAGACTGGATTCGGAAACTTGAAATCACTCTCTTGCGCTAACAGTCTCTGAGAACCACCACAGATATGATGTTACAGAGCAATACAAGGCTCCTCCGTGACTAACTGACATCACTTCCTTTTTTCAGAGCCCTTTCCGCACCCTTTGACATGGATCCAGAATTGCTCTCCTCAGAACTTCTTCCACAAAAATTGTTTTTCAGCAGTGTTGGCAAGGCTGTCTCCTCAAAAAATATCCGGATTTAATAGACACCATTCCTGCAGCAGACAGATTTCGACTTAACACCTTCATAACATCTGTCTCTGGTTGCTGGAAACCAAATATGACTAAAAGTCATGTGAGATGTGTGGCAACATGGATGCCAAGGTCACCAAGGAATGAAAAGTGAAGCTTTTCATTGAAGCAGCACTGTTCCAGATCCAGGTCTCTTGTCAACACGTTTTGGCTCGCTCTCGAACAGAAAGGGCTTGAAGCAGGAGGCCTGTGAAGGAAAGGTGAAGTCCTCAAAGAATAAGCACAAGAAAATCACAGGAAGGATTCTTTGACCTTTCAGTGTCACTTGTACCCAAGACGTAGATCTTCCAGTCAGCAGATTTCTTCCCCCTCCCTGGTCTCGATGTCTGACTTAGTTGCAATCCCATTGGTTTGTAGTCCGGCCCAAGCTTCGCCTTTGGACCTGGAGGCTGCTGCTCTTCAGGAGTTCCCAGCCCCGGGAGCTGCCACAACACAGGTCGGAGGCTTCACCAAGGTGATACTAGCTCTTTCCACTCCATTCTGGCTTCCTCTGGTGCCTCAAGAAGCCCAGGGGGCCCTCATGAGCACCTTTATGCCTGGTCAACACCACTCCAGACCTCTGTCAGCGTTTCCGTCCCAGCTGATCTTCTATCTCCAGTGCCATCCTCTGTCATTTGCACTGCTTTAGGATCTATTCCAGGTTGCAGCAAACTTTCCAAAGACTAAGGCCATTCTTGTCCGATCTATAGGTAAAGCTCGGCAGTTGATATGAACAGTATCATTCCACACTCTTGCCTAGTAGTGAATAGTTTGGTAAACTTAGGCAGCTGTTTGGTTGGGTCTAGTCTCCATTCAAATGCCTAGCATTGCTCATCTCCGTGATGATGATGGCAGTGTGCTGGTCCATTTCTTCCTCCCAATTGGCCAGATTTTGAAGACTACCTGACCCTGCAGAACATCAGTGAATTGATACCTCACGGTAGGTGAATCTAGCTTGTGCTTGAGGGCTTCTCTCTAAGGCAGTTACCTCATTCTCTGCTGGATTGTGTGATCCTATGTAGCTCTTGGGCTGCAATTACTTGTAAAGGAGAACAAAGCCAAATTCCTCACAGATTTTACAGCCTGCCTTGCCATCAAGGAGGAGTTAATCAAATCCAATCTTGGTCATATGGGACAAACCAATCTCTGCTCTTACAGTTAGCCGTCTAGTTACCTGCGCCATTGGCCATCTCCTGGGGACCCAAAATTCTTGACGACTCCTCCCTCCCCAGGAAGTCTTGTGGCAGCTTCTCATTCTCCAAGAAGAATTCTGACTCACTCCTCTGGACCCTCCAGATAGGGAGTGAAAGGGGATTGAGGTGACTAGGCATTTTGGTAATTAATTCCCACTTCTTGTGGGAAGTGGAGGAAATGGTTGTTCAGACTTTTCCAGACCACCTTTGCTGTCATTTTGTGGAGTTGTGCGTGATGGGTAGGACGCAGCGAAACACACGGAAAATCCAACAAAACGTGGCAAGAAGTATGAGGCACTGATGTCAGACAGCCAGGTGGTGCTTTGAAATGCTTCTTGCTGTCATATCCAAGGTGGATCTTGGAAACAAGTCAAAGGTGAGGCGCCACCTATCGATGCAGGAGAGCTATTTCAAGTCCGATATTGAATCTTATTAAAGACGTGAGGGATCTGCATGTAGAGTATCCAGCCAATAAGATTTTTCTCGAAGATAAATAATGTATTCAATTCTTAAGTGCTCCATCAGAACTGCCAGGCTAGTTTTTGTGGATTATTAGACCGTTTATTTGAAAATGTGCTGTAAAATACTTAGGTTCAACTCTTTGTTTTCCAAAGTTTTCTTTCAGGCATATCTCTCAAACCCCATGGAGAGTTGCGGATAGCCATACTCTTGCTACTCACTCTCATTAGATGAATTTTGGGCCTAGAATTAAAAAAAACAAATAATCCAGAGCTCACTTGAGTGTCCTTTGCTGACCTGATTAAATCAGGCTAGGTTATTAAAGTGATCCTTTTTACAGCATGTGCTGTCTCTTCGAGACATGCTGTATCTATTCTGTGGGCTTTGAGCACGCCCATAGTATTTTATTTGTTCCTTGGTGTGTCGTTTGGAAATCCTCGGTTTTCATTGTCGCATTTAATTGTCCCCCCTTTTGGTGTTTTGTTCCCTCCAAATGCTACTGGCTCTATTACATGTAGTTTTCCCCTTCTGTCTATTTCTGTTACTATTTATTTTGTGTCTCTGCTCATTGGATGTTATGTTTTTGGGTGTTTCGATCTAAACGTGCTCAGCTGATGGCATTTTCATTTTCCAAATGCATACCAATGCGTTTTCACAACAGGAGCTACCGCCTCCTCCCCCCTCATCCTTACAGCAAGGCTTTCTTTCCCCTGTTCACGTATTTGTAATTTGCATGCTTTTTCAAGAGTAATGTTTTAAACAGTGCATTCTCTACCCCAAAGTATCAGAGCGCTTTACAGGAGCACCTGTTGCATTACACACACATATATTTATCCAGAAACAGAGGTGTTAGGTCTCCTGCCGATACTCTTTAACTGCTCTAGCAGCAAGGTCGGCTGCTCTAGCCCTTACGCCAAGTCCACTTCCCTTGAGATCAGCATTTAAAATAGCCGGCACTCCTTTGGAACGCACAATTATTATGCTTTCCAATGCAGCATCAGCCATCTTTTTATATTGCTGCTGCCTAGTTGCATCTTGATATAGCGCGTAGTCGCCCAAACCCAAAGGTATTGAAGCGCTTTATATGACCACCAGTCACAATACAAAAGTTCACATTCTTTTTTTTATCGAGTGAAGTGTGCATGTCAAAAAAAGCACAACAGTGCCAGCTCTTTCCTAAGCTCCTCTGGGTTAAAGGGTGCTTGAAGCAAACAGTTGTGTGCTGTGCTCTTGTTGAGTCCGTTTTCTGCAGCTACATACCTGATGATGCCACTGATTGCACACCATTTTGCAATCAAATGAAGGGAAGACGAAGAGTGAATGATTTTTACATGGGAAATAATGCGTGCCCTGTCAGTACTTTCAGCACTACCAAATATTTATTAGAAATAGTTACAGCTGAAAAGAAGAGTGGCTTAGAAACGTCTCACACTTGCTTCTGTAATTTCCATGACCAAATCAAGGGAATGCCTCCTTTCACCGCAGTTCTGGGGCCCCTGGAAAGCTTTTGTGGTGAACTCTATTGAATGGATTATGAAACTGATGCTCCATTTCATCGGCGTCCCAGGCCGGGATGGGGAATCTTTGTCCAGGGGCAAATAGAAAGTTGCCCTGGGCAGCTGACTGCCATGAACTTAGAGACTGAGTGTTTCTTATGTGCATACTCACAACATGTATATGTGCAAAATTGTGTCAATCCTTAAAAAAAAATACCCGAACCACTGACTGATTGGGCAAAGGCATCACAAGCACCTGTATGTTAATCTACCAGGATCCCTTGAACTCCAGGTTTGGTGGAATGGCACCAGTGCTTAATTTGAGCCGGTGCTTGGCACCGGCACCTAATTGTCAACACCACACTTAGGGCAGTCTGCCAGAAAGTGGCGCTGCTCATGTAATTTAGAGATGAGCAGTTGTTTAGGAAAACCATATACATTAAACAAGTTGCTAATACCTGCCTCACCAGCCATTCCTTTAGCTTTGGGGACCTGGAATAATCTGAACTGTCGCATTTACATGCGACAGAGATGGTTAGTAGTAGTTTTGGCAGCAATGACAGGGGCTATGGGTGGTGCAAGCTACAGTGGCCTCTTGGTCAGAGCCCTCGCACTTTATATTTTACAAATTAAGCACTGGCTGGCTCTGATATTCAGTCACTGTCAGAGTGTATCTATAACGCTTTTTTATTTTTTTACCAGTCCTGTTACCCACCCTTTTGCTTGATACAGTTATGTTAATGTGATCTTGCACTGTGATTTTATCCTATTTTAGTCGCACGTCGCACGTATTACGTTTTTACATCAACATAAAATTGTCTTCGATATATAGAACGTCAAATAAATAGTGTCAATCAAACGGAGAACTCTCAATGAGTGCTTTATAACCTTGTCACGGGAATGAAGTGCTGTCTAAATGTTACAACACAGTAGATGTGGTAGCATCCAGGATAATATGCTGCATAGTTAAATACTTATAAGGTCCCAAATGTGAGACCTCTTGCCTATGCCAATGCTTTTATTTTTTTCTCATTGATCTCACTTCTTAGCGTATGGTACGAATTGCCGAAGCACCAATAGTAAAAATAGCTTAAAATATTGATTATATCAGTAAATTAAAGTATGTTTTTTTAAAAACAAAATGGGTTGTTTTAAATGTATTGAACTGAAAAGGTCAGGTATTGTAAATCATGTCAAAATAAATTATGGACCCTCAGACGTTTTTCTTCCTTGTTAAATTAATATTGACTTTGGTCAGGCTCACTGCGCTCCCGAGTAGAATGTGTGCTGTTTTCCAAGTGTTCCAGCAAATTTGTTGACATACAAGGTCAGCAAAAACGAGGTCTGTGTGCTTTGGGCAGCAAACAGAGAGATAAGATTGTGATTTAGAACATTTATTTTTGCTAAGAGCATATTCTCGGCAATATATGCTCGCCTGCCGGAGACTCTCGGATGTGTGGGTGGAATAACTGGGGAACTGCAGCTTTAGTTTTATTGTATCTTAAAAAAAATATATAAATGACATTTCAGTTTGTGCTATATGGTACCAATAGGGTTACCTGTTTCTCCTTCACCTATTCATGATGAGATTAAGTATTTGGACTAATAGTAATTCCAATTAGCAAAAGCGGACGAAACAAACTTGTGGCCATTAGACCTGATAATACACACATCTTGGAAAGCCCAGAAGAAGAAAAGAGTAATGATCTTTATTATCCTTAATTTGTATGTGAGATAATTAGAAAAATATTAATTGTGCCTTTTATTCAGTTCTTTCAGGGAACACCTCCTTATCGAACCTCCTGGTCTCCCAGGCAGACAACACTCAATTAACATTGGTTGGCCGCACTTTGTAGGTTTTCAGGTTTTAGCAAATGGATCAGTCCAATATTTCACTGCCAAGTTTAGTAGAATAACATTACTTTCTTCATGATCATGGTGGTGTTAACACTCAAATGCCACCAAAAATTGAGAGAGCCAGGATCTATTAGCATCTGCATTCTTGTCTTCAATAAAATGTTAAACTGCTCTGAGAAGCAAGCAAAATATTCATTATGTGGGAAAACTAGGGGACCCATATTATTTCACTGTTTAAAGTCTCACTTCATGGTTACCATCGCTGCCACATGTGCTTGTAGCAATGAAAGTTGTAATGCTGAGGCACGTGAGGCTGTTTTCACTCTAAATAGCCAGACATCTGTGTCTTTTTGTTGCATTATCCATTTCTACCTAGACAAAGTGGCTCTGAGGTCGAGAGGCTGATTGCAGCCTAAGCACAGTTGTTGCTACCTCCTGCTCCTGCAGCTCTTTGCCAGGTCCGGTTTCGGTTCCCCTGTTGGCCAGTGTACCCTGTAGCAACTTCCAATCAATGACTAGTTATCCTACTGTACCAGCCAAGGGTCTATGGAAGCCCTTTGGTACTGCCAGTCGCTCTTGCCCTCCAAATCAGGCTTCTGACTGTAATGGAAAAGTTTAAAAAGTAATTTCGTGGTCTGTCAAAAGGAGCTAAGATGCTACAGAAGCACAAATTTCAGTACCAACAATAAAAGTCATGCTATTTTGAAACAGACTCCAGGAGGTTCTACAGGACTTTGTTTTCATTTCCTTGTGCCACTGGGGTCAATGTTGGTGGGAATTGGCACACTAGGAGTATACAAATAACATCTATTTCTACCCGACAGTGTCCTGTCCATCAAAACATTGCAATCTTAAAAACATTCCAGGAGTATTTTATAAACTTGATGTATTTCTTTTCTCTGGAACTGAGCCATGCTAAAATCACCTTAAGTTTTCCAAATATTCTTCACCACCTGTCCTAAGTAGCCTTTTGCGTGTAAGCATCTTGCCTTCATTCATCGACTATGCTAAATCCCTAGACTTTACTATTAAGTGTACTGACACATACCTCTAGACTCATCACATCATTAGCACCTCTGAAAGGCCATATTTCACACACTCAATTGGTCAAAGTGGTATAAATATAATCTAATTACACCCATTCAGAAACGTCTTAATGGGTTATCTCGTGAAGCTAGTATTAACTTAAAAATACAGTGCATGTAATGCAAAGACATCCACTCAGGACTACCCTCCTTGCGAAGCATGGACAATGCCAATACGTCTGGCTTATGAATGCAGTCAAGCCAGTCTGAAAAATCCATGTTTGTTAATGACCACCTCTTCCCATCTGTGATGCTGCCAGAGAAAAACACCATAAATTATCTAGTTATCCAATGCACTTTAATATAATTACAATGGCATGTGGGTGCGCCTTAAAGTTCAAGCTCAGGCAGTTGGATATATAAAATGTTCACAGCTCAGTGACGGGCAAACACATTTGTCTGGAAGCGCACAGCTTCTGTTTAATTAAAACATGTACTTCTGGCGTCCAACATGTGGGCAGAACAAAAGCCCCTCTCCTGGTGGTTCTCACATAATTGTCTGGTGACGGCGGCACTATTAAGTTTGGCCATTAAAAAAATCATGTTTATTGCTTGAAACCCAGAAAGCCAAAATATTTACAACACTAAATTAAGCCTTCTCCTGCCTAGCACCCCCGCACTTTTCTTCAACTTTCCAGATTCTCAGAACCAGATAGCTAATGCCTGTTAATGTATTTCTTGTTTGTTACCTGTGAAGTACTCCACTGTTCCTGTAGCTGGAACAGTGCAGATAAAAAGAAATGCTAATAAATGCATTATTCTGGTAGGATCCAGGTATCTTCCCGTCTCTTGCAAGCCCTGCAGGCCAGGCTGATTGAAATATCTTTTTATATCCCTGAGGACACAAGACATGTAAATGTGCATCAGACGGTGTCTGAAAAGTCCTCAGCCCACACAGTGACCAGAACTGTTGATTTGTTTCTCTAGTTAGTGATCCTTGAAGCAGAGGGCGTGCAAGACTACCACTATATAGGACCAGCCTATCTGCCATTGTCTTGAATAATTTGCTGTCACTGGCAGTTACTTCTAGGCCTTTTGGATATTTTGTCGCAGTAATTCCTCTGTGCTATTAATACTTTAGGCATCTAAAATATTATGCATCTATATTGGCATTCTGCTCCAGATATTGTCTTTAGCTAAACATGTTTATCCTATTGTTCTTGCTAATAACACTATTGGAACTTTATCCCTTTTGACTTTTGTTGGACTCTTGGGTTGCAAGCCAAAATGAACCTGCCACATCAATAGCAATTATTCTGTTAGTTCCTTGACTAGACTTGCCATTTTCCGATGTTCTTCTTTTCTTATTCGAAGAGGAAACCTTTTCTGCCTCTGATTTGATTGCAATATTCTGCTGGAAGTGCAACAGGGCCTTTAGGTTGGACACATCAACTGAGCAGATCACTCGGCCTTCAACAGCAGCCTCAGACACTGCTTCCTGTTAAGATCTCCATGCTTCTACAGGCCAGGATGTGCGAGAAGGCACGTGACCTGCTGTTAAATGTGGTTGAGGGAAGGTTAAGTAAGGATGTTTTCTTAACATTCCTAGTTTTGACTTGCTGAAAAGAAAACGGCACATGACTTCTTTAGATGACGATATTTTTAGAGGTTTTACGTTTTTGCTTATAACCTTGCAAATCCTTCTCGTGGTGCCGATCCAATTTGCCCTGAAATTTGTACTTTTATCTTGCCAGGATTACCATTCCATGTTCTATGTGTAAGATGATTAGTTTACATGTAGTGAAGAGTATCTTGCTTTCAGATGAAGTTTCCCCACATCACCCTCTACCTGTATTACACACCTTAAAAAGTGTAGCTTTGTTTATAGGTTGGTTTTGGCAAATCTCCAAGGGTTGTTGTGACTTCAGTTATGTGACTTGTGTGACCATACTTATTGATATTTATTGCTATGCATCTTTTTTTGCTTCAGGTGCACATCCGCGTTGCTTCGCCACCAATACGGTTTCCTTGTTACATGGGTATAAACATTCCAACTAAAGAAGAGCTGATTGCCAATAAGCCTGAATTCGCGGACTTGGCTGGTTATATAGGTAAACGGAATAGGGTTTTATTTCTTTGCTTGAAGGTAAATTCTATTGATAAAATGTAACACTGGTAAAGTTTTATGCACATGTTGTTAAAATCCCAGCTTTTAAAATGTGCCATTTTTATATCATTGCATGTTTGCATAATGTGTGGTCATTCATGCTGCATAACGTTCATTGGGGTGGTGGTTAGATCATTTATATTTTGTGGTATTGGAGATGTGCTTTTCAATGACTTACCTATGCCCTTCATGGACTCTATAACACTGTAGAAGGATTAATGCCTAAAAGCACATTTTACCTGAAAACGTTATCAATACCTTTCTTTCAGGGTTGTCACATGTAAGGGACATGGATATGGGGATAAAATAGTGAAATGTCAACACCTAAAAATATCCCAAATGCAAATGTGCCTGTTATTTTTATTTGACAATGGTTGCAAAATTTACAGAGAATTGAAAAGGGCTGAGGAGACAACTTTACTCTTTATATTGTCTTACATGTTGTGTAAAACCTGCATGAAATTGCCATTTACTATGTTTACTGGCAAGCAGTGTACATACCGTTGAGCCTTGTCGAATACAGTCTTTCATCCTCAACTGGTCTCCCACCAGCCTTGTCATTGTAGGCTGAAGTGAGGAAAAATTTCCATAACTTATCTGCTTAGCATAAGCTCTTGTAGAGAGCACCACTTATCTTGGCTCCATGGTGACTGACAGATCAGGAATGCTACTCCAATTATAAGCGTGTACCGTGATAAGCGATTGTTATATCAACTACTTACCAAGAGCCACCTAAGACTAACGCCTCATGTTAAAAATACTGACCCTTTTGTCTAAAAGTCACTAACTTTTACCAGTTGTACTTGTCACTTTCTGTAAATGCAGCCTTGAAACCGCCATGACATGCGAAACGTGTGGCAGTTGTTGCAAACAAATAAGACTCCTGATAGAAAAGAATATCATCTTGTAGAACCCTTTTATTAGTTTCAAACTCCTAGGTTAGGTTTTAGGTTAAAAATGTTAAGTTTATTATGACATTTATCCTTCAAACAAATACAAGTCACTGCCTCATTTCTGATAATCTACAGTAGAATAATCCTATAACCTTTTGTTACAATTAATCCATAATTGTCCTTGAGGCGTAAAACATTCTAAAATACCCAAGTCAACAGCACAGTATAAAACGTCTATTAAAATCGCAATTCATGACAGTCCAACTTTCTCAAAAACTGTATAAAAAGTTCCACACCAACAATTACATCAAGAAAGTGTATACTCCTAAGATAATCAGTTACAACAGGGTGAGACATTGCACCATATTTTAAAAATAAAGGTATTAAAAATGTTCGTCGCTTGGGTAAAAAAAAAAGGACCATCAATTAATACACGAGTAATAGTACATTTCCTTTGGAAAGTGCATATACAATCTCTTATTTTCCCTTATTTTTTCAACCAGAAACGTAATGGCTGTGCGAGTATTACGGCCTTTTTTAATTTTTCAAATTTCCATTTGAAGTGAGGGATCCGAAAAGTGATCGAGATAAGGGTATATATGCAGGCTTCCCAAGGAAGACACTGTCATTTGGAATGAGAATCGCTGAGATAAATACTCCTTCTCTTTCTGGGAGGCAAAATCCAAGCAGCTTCCCACAGTAACTTCTTATGTGTGAAGGGCTCCCAGCTGGCAAAAACCTCTGCAGATAACATATGATCTCTAAGATTGATTACTTTCCTCTTAGAGTCAGACTCCTTTTTTACTCACTCCATTGGGCTTCAATCCAAATACTCAGGGTATTTTGTCAAAATGTTCCAATCATGTGAGGTAATTTGACATTTTTAAAAAACATTTTTTTTAGCCTATATGCCCAAGAGTTCAATGTTATTTTGCATCTAATGCTATGCATCATAGACCCCCTTTGGGAGATTTAAATGATTTACATTTTCCAAATGATCCAAAATATCCCCTTATCTATACAGAATATTTCGGACCCATTCAAAGCTAAAGAAGGGATCTTGTGCAAAATTCCTAGTTTATTGAAGAATATTAACAGAGTCATGGAACAGGCTGAAAATCACAAATCGTGTTTGTTGCCTTGGAGATGCTCTTTCTCATGCATTTGCTTTCTCTATGTTTATATGGTCTTGTGATCTGCTTCCTATTCCACAGGTACTATATTTCTTGCAAGGAGGATCTCTTTCAAACACACCTTCATAATTGATGTGCCACTTTCCCTTTCTTATAGAAATCTATGGAAGAGTATTCATTTAAAATGCAGAGCTTTGGTTTTGACATAGAAATTGATTTCCCCAAGTGAAAAGGTGCTGATTGGACTAAAGAGGTTAGCCTTAATGGGTACAACAGTGCTGTTTTCTGAAGATGGGCCCTAATGACTGTGATCCAGTACTGATACATTTTTATTCACTCTATTCCGAGATCTGGGTTCACTCACTGTATTCAGAGATGTGGCTTACACATATGAGGAAGAGCACCTCATAAACATTATAGAGGCCCTTCTCTGCTCAAATATATTAGACGTGACTCCTAAGGAGTCTTTCCGGTCCCAGTAAGAGAAACTGTCAGACCCCACCTCAGGCTACTGGCCAGTTGGGATTTCCACCAACACTAATGCATGTACTTCTTTAACTTAGGGCTGACACTGTGGATTTTCTGAGCTGTGCAGCTCAGTTGGGTCCACCAGATTGATGGAACCTCACGTGGGGAACAGGAGTGTAGGAACTCTCCCCATCCTCCAACACACCCTGTCAGTCTTCATAAGGGCCCAGGAGATGATCTTTGTCCTCCCATTCACTTTGCTTCACAATAAACTAGGGCTCACAGGAAGCAACAAGCATTGCCAAAGCCAGTGATCTGGCTTTGTGTGTAAGTATGCAAACAACATTTGTGGAAGCCTGTGTTGCCTTATTAAAACCAGACCTATTTGCTTTGCCATGGCTTATTTATCTGCTGAGGGGAGCGTTCCAACAGGCAAAATGCAAGACCAGACTAGAACATTAAACAAAACCTGTTGCAGTGGAGAAAAACAAAACAAAAAAATTACAAGTTTCTGTATACCATGCAGTCATGACATAAAAATGTACTTTGAGATTCAATGTAAATTGAGATGTAAAGAAGTCCCTCTTGCATTGCAGTGATTGTAGAACTTAGAAGGCATAATAATACACAAACAGCCAATAGCATGAGGAGTGAGAGAAGTACTCATCTGGGCTAAGCCATAGCACCCTCCATATGTATTTTAAATAATTGAGAACAGTACGTATAACTCAATTGTGCTCTTAACATCTATCGCCCCACAAAAAAAATAATTAGACTTTCAGTTGAGCATCGCCTCAATTGCATTACGGCTCAATTCATGAACTCCAAAAAACTTCTACGATGACTACAATGCATCTGATAGACTTCTAGCCACAAATTCCTTACCTTAGAATTTTCCCCAGGAGTCCGACTGGATCTGGAAATTTTTGGGGTACAATACCCTTGCATGCAGGTAGGTGGTGTCGTTTGGATCTGCGTGACATTATCGGCGTGGTCCACACAGAAGTGACCTATCTAAATAGGTGCCATTCCAGAACGCTGACCTCTGTTCTTTTCTTTCCACGCCAATCGGCACAGATCCAGAGAGAGCTACCTCTAGTCACTTTGGCTAGCCTTTTTTCGTCTTTTGTCAGTCTTTTTTAGAAAGTCTTCTCCTGGTGTAGCAGGAATGTCCTCTAGAAAGGGTGGCTTCAAGCCCTGCGGCGCCGGTCACCAATCGCCGTCAGTGATGAGCCAGTACATGGTTTGCCTCAGGTGCCTTGAGCGCTACCATAACTTGAAGACCTGTGCCGACTGCCGCACAATGAATCTGATGGCCTTAAGAGAGCGGTCCCTCAAGCTCCTGGCGGCTCGAGGTGTGAGTCCACGAAAATGTTATGATATAATGCATTTATAACGCACACGGATACTCAGGAGTGTCCCGGCGCAGAAAGCCATTATCAAGAGCAGTACAACTGTGCGTAACTAGGGTTGGTTAAAAAGTAGGGTCTTAAGCTGCTTCTTGAACAGCCTAGTGTCTTGAATGTTACGCAGTTCCAAAGGAAGGGAATTCCAGGCTTCTGCTGCCTTGAAGGATAGGGAGCTGCCCCCCATTCGAGTCAGGCTGACGCGGGGGACCACTGCCAGACACTGCACAGCGGAACGCAGACGTCTTCGAGGAACATAAAAGGCGAAGCGTCTCCTAAGGTAAAGCGGCCTGATCTGTTCATGCACCAGAGTGAAGGCTTTAAACTGGACACGGCGGGCCATGGGAAGCCAGTGAAGATCCTGTAATTGTTTCATACTTGATCTTCCTGGAATACCAAGCAGAATCCTAGCTGCCGCATTCTGTATTTGCAATTTTTTTAGCTGGTATCCAGGCAGGCCAATTTACACACGCATTGGCATTATCAATGCGTAACAGATAAGAGCACGAGTCACCATTTGCTTGGCTGACCTAGGTAGCAAAGGAAGAAACTTTCTAAGCAATTTCAACATGCCAAAGCACATTACCGCACATTTTTTTTTATCTGCATGGAGAACCTGAGGTCTTCACTGAACCAGAACCCCAAGTTCTTAACAGGGTTGCCAACAGAATTGGGCGAGGGTACTCAGTGGGCCATAGAGCCTCCCTAAAATGCGGGGGAAAGGATCCATACAGAAGTACCTGTCCTCGTTGCACTTCAGCTGCGCCAGTGCAAGCCATTTAAAAACGGCAGAAAGACCGTTTTTTGCTTTGTCCGGGGGCGAATCCTTTTCCTTCCAAGTAAAGAGGAGCCGATTATCATCAGCATAGGCTATGATCTTGCCTCCCAGCTCCTCTGCTAAGTAGATCAAGGGATTAACGTAAATATTAAAAAGTAGGGGGCTCAGAGTAGAGCCCTGCGGAACGCCGCCCATGGTCACCCTTCTGGGGGCCCAAAAAAAAGAAAGCTGCCAGACCTGCTGGGTTCTGTCCTCTAAAACAAGATTTCAGCCAGTCCCAAGCCCGTCCAGATACACCAATTCTTGAGAGACTAGCAAGCAGTTGATGGTGGGGCACCGTATAAAAGTCAGCAGAGAGGTCCAATAAAATCCGAGCCGCTCTGTCGCCTGCATCCAAGCATTCCCTTATTGCCTCTGACATTTCGACGAGGGCAGTCTCTGTGCTATAAGTTGCCCTGACTCCTGATTGAGCAGGATGGAGGGCGCCAGATGTCTCAACAAAGGTGGCTAACTGTTTAAAGACTGCTTTCTCGCACACCTTTACCACGGCCGGGAGGAGAGAGATAAGTCGATAGCTGGCAGGCATAGCAGGATCTAGAGAGGACTTTTTTAATAGCGGTAGTAATTTAGCCTTCTTCCATTCCGGTGGAACTGTGGCAGTCTGGAGAGATATGTTTAATGGTATTCACCTCAGGATTAACCACCTTCTCAGCCCCCGCAAGCAGCCTAGCCAGACACGGGTTGGTAGGAGAGCCCGACTTAAGCGATTTGAGGATGGACAGTGAGTCAAGTGGAGCAATGGGAGAGAACCCCATCAGTGGGGAAGCTGACTGGGTGGAAACTAAGGTATTTGGGATGTCGGACCCAACCTGCCTGGGGGAGCTGGTCCCTAAGCTGTCCTGGATCGCCTGGATCTTATCAATAAATAAACATGACAACTTCTCACACCATTCCCCGGAGGCAGAAAGGGCAATACGCTCAGCGCTGGGAGTCAAAAAAAAAAAATTCTGGACGATGGCAAACATTTCCATAGACTTGTTTTTGGACATAGCAATGCGTTCCGCATAGAAGCTACTTTTAGCCTTCCTAATAGCAGCATAGTATTCTCTCTGAGCCTTCCTAGGTGCTGTTTTAGCCAAGGGGCAATATGCCTGCCTCTAACTGCATTCCAGTTTTTTACAGAACTGTTTTAGTTCCTTAAGTTCGCTAGAATACCAGGGTTTTGATGGGGCGTTTCTTGCCCGCCTATTCGAAAGGGGCGGGGTTAAAGATTCAATTGCCTGGGAGATCCAGTTAGTGAGGCTCTCTAACGCACTGTCTAGATTTTTGGCGACAGTAGGGCGTGTGTCTAACAATACCCTACAGAAGGCAGAAGAATCAATTCTTTGCGAAGGTCTGCCTTGGGGGAAATCCCTTCGATGAGAGAGGCATCGAAAAGGTGCATGAGAACTGAATCAAAAAATGATCAGACCAGGATACTTGAAGGGGTTCCGTAATACATAAAGGAAAATTGGAACCGACCGGGTCAAAAATGTGACCCCCCCCCCCCCACTGTGAGACGGAGAGCTAATCCATTGGGTAAGTTGCCTCAGGTTGAGCGAATGATTTAAATCCCTGGTGTCACTAGCCTCCACACAATCCAAATGGATATTAAAATTTCCAAGAAGCAGGAAGTTCAAAAAGCGTAAAGCCCTAGGGACAATTACCTCATCTAGGGCTTTCAAAAAGGCTCCCCTGGGGTCGGGGGGGGTCTATACACCAGTGTACCACCCAGCTTAAAGTTGAAGTGTGGGGATATAGTAATAGAAAAGTAAAGTGCCTCCCTGTCACCAATACCTACAGTGTCTTCACGGGTGAAGACCCACGTGTCCCTGAACACCACCGCTATACCTCCACCTCTTTCCCCCCCCCCCCCCCCTTTTGCGGTCATCCCTCACTATTTTATACCCCCCAGGAATGGCTAACTCGATAGCTGGGGCAGAAAACTCATTAAGCCACGTCTCTGTCACAAATAATATATCGAACTGCTCATCAGAGAGGAGCTCAAATATATGCGGGGCATGCTTGACTAACGATTGGGAGTTGATTAACGCCACCCGTATGCAGTCCCCTTTCGGAGTAATTGTAGGGGGAACTGCCGGAGGAATACGATCTGCCAGCTCAGTACAGAAACTAAAGTTGCAATTCTCACACCTCCTGTTCAGATTGTCTAAAATCGCCCAGTGTCATTCACATTCGCCCGGGTGGTGGTCTATAGCTAACAAATCAGGTGGCTGTAAAACTGGCGACCGTCTGTTGTCTCCGTCTGGAAACAGGCAGCGTGGCTGGTGATGGCCGCTTCCGGGACGCTGACTGGCGCAGACTGGCTTGCCTTGGGTGCGCCAGCGGTGCATCCGCGCAGCGCACCTTTTTACGTGTCAAGCACCCAAACTACTAGAGCGCGTCCTGCCCGTTATCTCGATCCCGGTCGAGAAGAAGGTCATGGGATCAATTGCGGAGCCCAAGATCTTCGTCACACTCAGTCATTGGGTCAGTCGGGTAAGTCCCACTGCAAGAATAAGAAGAAGCCGACCGTCAACAGAAAAGGGTGTGGAAATGTGCCTTTTCAGGGGCACACCGGTGCAGGGTTCACTCTTAAGTTTGTCCACGGGTCCTTAGACTAACAAAGAAGAGATTGACACTGAAGCTGGAATTCAAAATAACAAGTTTATTAATCACTCATGAGTGGGACTACATCAGTACAACACCCTCCGGCGCTGTAGGAGGTAGTACATGGAATACAGAAACCATGGGCCTTTTATACACAGTTTGTTGCAGAGTAAGTATGTAGTTACAAAAAGAAGGTACAGGCCTATACAGGAATAGCTATCGACTAACATGGGCAGATGAATATCACTTAGTCAGCAAAGTGGGAGGGGAACAGAACTGCTTACAGCAATGAGATATGATAGACAGTTACATTCTCAAACAGGTGCATTCTAGCAGCTACAGGCCTTTCTGAGCTCATACATTGTTCTGGCTCAGTGCAGAAGGAGTTGACTAAGGTTGATGACTCAAGCAGAATAGAAAAGCAGGCAACAGTGAAGATGGCAGAAACACAAGGCTAACAAAATGGATGCTGCAAACAAGATGGCTTCAGCTCATGCTAACAGCAATTGTTTTAGATTCCCACAAGGGAGCATTGCCATTCATGGCCTGGCTCCACAGTTGAGCCAGAGTTGGGCCTGCACTGCACTTCCCCGACTTTCCAGGAGCCGGAGCGACCCCTGCTAAACTTAAGGAGTTTTGAGGCCATGCACCCAATTTGAGCTGTTCATTCCCACCAGTGCACCTTTGGGCCCTGCAGGTTTGGGAGGGGCCCCAACTAGTTCCACACAGTTGGCTCTGCTCCAGGCACCAGTCGGGCCCCTTGGATCCATGGATGGATCCGGACCGGTGCTGGACACACCATCTCGATCTTCCTGGTGCCATTCCCTGTCTCAGACATGGAGCTGGAGAAGCATCATCCATTGCAGACTAGAGCCATGCCTTCCAGGCCGGAGTCTGAGCCCTATTCCTATGGCATAGGACTAGAGCAGCATTGAGAGGGGTCGCTGGACCCTGAAGAATGCCAGCCTTTAGATCCAAACATGGACTGGTGTGAGGACTTGGTGGAGACCAGTGAACTGTGCACTTCTCCAGATACTGGGATGCATTATCCCTCTACCATGGCTATGGAGGAGGAAGCAGCATTTGCAATAGTGGTGAGAAGGGCAGTCGACGTCCTAGACCTTAGCCTACACTCAGTAGCAGTCAAGACAACCATCTTGATAGAGGTGCTTCAGCTGGTAGAAGCACCCTCAAAACTGCTTGACCCATTTAATGAATCCCTTACAGACGTCCTGCTTGGGACCTGGTCTAAGCCCAGCACATGGGCTCCTGTGAACAGGACTACTGCCTGCTGCCACAACCCCGCCCCAGGGAATCTCAATTTCCTCACACAACACCCTACCCCGGAGAGCTTAGTGGTCCAGATCTCTACCTCCTGTGGAAATCCTAGCACATTCCCTACTGGATATGGAATCCAAGATGTTGGACACCTTAGGCGAGAAGATGTTTTCTTCCACTAGCCTAGCACTTCCGTTCATGAACACCAGATATCTTTTGGGCCATTAATCCCATGCTCTATGGGATTTGTTGCGCAGGTGCTGCCCATGTTTCCGGTAAAGGTCCAGGTCCTACTCTTACAGGCTTTTGCTGATGGGAGTGAAGCAGCTAAGATCGCAATCAAATGTGAACTGGATACTGCAGACTTGCAGGCCAGAGTTTCCTCGAAAGTGGCCTTACGGCTCCGAGCCTGGCTGAGAACATCTGGCTTTTCAGTGGATGTCCAAGCATCACTTATGGAGATGCTCTTTGGCTCCTGTCGCTTAGGAGAACAGGCTTATTCAGTGCTGTAATGCTTTGAAGACAGCATGACTACGGCCAGGTCCTTGGGCCATTCCATGGCCCCTCGCCATCCACAATCTGCCTTTTGCTTTTTTGGCAGCCATGGAAGGGGCTTCCAGCTGTGTCAATAGCATCTAAGCTACCACAGCGTGCAAGCTTCCCAGTCTCTGCGGGGCTAAGGACATGGTACCCACAGACCCCATGGGATAGGCAGTCAGAGGTTGGGCCAACCCAGGCCTTCCCCCATCAGCCACAGACTCCAAAACCTTAGAATTTGCCCTCTTACCATCATGGGTACCCAGTGGAAGGCAGGATCTGCCATCCCCTGCCCCGTTGGAGGTCTATAACCTCAGACCGATGGGTTGTCTAAATTTCCCAAAGTGGCTACTCCCTCACCTTCATGACTACCCCTCCACCCATACCACCTGCTTGCGACCAGCTGACAGACCATTTTACCTTGCTCCTCCAGGAAGTGACGGCTCTAAAGGCCAAAGAAGCCATAGAGAGCATGCTAATGCCAGAAGTAGGTCGTGGTTGCAATGTTCACTACTTTCTGGTGCCCCAGAAGGGCGGAGGCCTTCATCCTATTCTAAACCTACATCCTCTTAATTTCTACGTCAAGAAAGAGATGTTTAAAATGCTTGCGCTCGCTCAAGTCCTGTCCTGCCTGCCAACTGGCATTACCTGACTTACAGTGGGTCACGAGCACTTAAAATATGCTGTGCTCCCTTTTGGCCTTACCAGCGCCCCTCCGGTGTTCATCAAGTTGTTGGTGCTGGTTGCAGCTCACCTGCGGAGATTAGGGGTGCCAGTCTTCCCCTATCTCAACGACTGGCTGTTGAAGGCGGGCTCATCCGAGGCTGTCGTCTCCCACCTCCAGACTATGGCAGGTCTCCTGCATTCGTGGTGTTCACTGTCAACGTTCTAAAGTCACACCTGACTCTCTCATACACTCCCTCTAATCAAGACTGTTCTGGACATGGTGCAGTTTCGAGCCTATCCTCCTGAACAAGTCCTGGATGGCCAGATTATGATACCGATATTTCAGCCTCTATCCTGGATTTCTGAGACACAAACTCTGAGGCTGCTGGGCCTCGTGGTCTCCTACATCCTGCTTGTGACACATGCCCACTGGCATATGCAGGCTGTGCAATGAGACCTGATGTGCCAGTGGGCGCAGCATTGGGGAAGTCTCTCTAACATGGTCCAGATCTTGGAGGGACCTGCAAAAGATCTGCAGTGGTGGTTTACAAACTGTGACTAGGTCAGCGGCAGACCCCACTCCTTTCCCCAAACAGATATGACAGTGGTGACACATGCGTCACTCCTGGGATGGGGCAGCCATCTGAGAGATGTGGAGATCAGAGGCCTGTGGTCTCTGGCGAAATCTAGACTCCACATCAAACTTCTGGAGCTCCTGGCAGTCTGGGTGGCATTAAAAGCATTTGTAGCGAACCACGTGTGGCATCTCCATTTGAATGTAATGAAAGGGTTGTTTCAGCAGTGGGGAGTGCCTTGGTTCGATCTGTTCACCACATGCAGTGTCGACAGTTCTGTGTGCTGGTGTTTCCAAGGCAGCTGTCACTGTGAGCTGATTTTCGTCTCGAGTGGAGCTCAGGCCTCCTGTATGTCTTTCTGTCCATACCACTTCTGCACAGAGTTCTCAAGAAGATCGGGAACGCCCAAGTCTTCTTGTGGTTTCGGACTGGGCTTGGAGAATTTGGTATCCCGAGCTGTTAACCATAGCCATTGGTCCTGCGATCAGACTGCCCCTTCGGGAGGATCTTCTGTCGCAGCAGCATGGGAGGGTTCTCCACCTAAACCTGTCAACGCTCCGCCTTCGTGCGTGGAGATTAAGTGGGGACAGTCGACAGCTTTCCACCTTCAGCCCAAAGTCTGCAATGTTTTCTTGGCAGCCAGGCATCCCTCCACCAAAACGGTGTACGCCTGCCCTTGGGGCAGGTTTGTGGCATGGTGGGCTGAGAAACAGGTTAATCCTATTTCTGCCCCCACCTCCCTCCTCAGGTCCTTCTCTTTATCTTTTCCCTTGCCCAGGAGGGCTCTGCTCTGGTCACCTTAAAGGGTTAGCTTTCTGCTATATCAGGCTTTCTGCTGTTGCCTGACCAGTCTTTCCTCTTCAAATCCTCTGTTGTACATAGGTTCTTGAAAGGTTTTCAACATATGTTTCCTCCTTCACCCTTCATCATGCCTCCGTTGGGCCTTAATTTAGTCCTGATGTTCGTAAGGTGTGCTCCCTTTTAGCCCTTGCACAACTGTCCCCTCGAGTGCCTCACCATCAAGACTGCTTTCCTGGTGGCTCTAACATCTGCCTGAAGGGTCAGTAAGCTTCAGGCTTTGTCATCCAAGCCTCCATACCTGAACACCTGCACAGACAAACTGGTTCTTTGTCCTAGAGCTTCCTTTTTAGGTCAAGCATTCGAGACCTCTTGTATATACTTAAGCATAGCGAAAAGAGAAAATTCCCTTGATTCAACAATTCGGAGAGCATAAAGTATTATGTCAGAAAGGGGGGTTCTATATAAGAATTTTTTTATTTAAAAAAACATGTTTCTCATTGTAAAACATACACAATCATAAAGCATTTCATAATACATCAAATCAAATTTGTTAAAAACCTCATACAGTACATATCAATTCAATGTCAATCACATGAAACAATATAACCCAATTATGACCAGCATAACATGGAGACAGACACAAAATGTAAGATCCAATTACTCTTCTTTACAAGTGCACATCAAAATGAGCTCTGAAATACAGCTTATTATACATGGATAAATCAGTATATAATTTAATCTGTATTGATTCTTTGATTGTGCTAATCCACAGCGTCGACGCGTTTCGATGGCTTAAAATGATATTACCATCTTTGTCAAGACCACATAATTCTGTCTCCCACCACAATTAGTGTTTTTCCTAAAACAAACAAATGAATACAATTACTCTTACTGATCTGAATTGTACACATGGTTACTATTCTTGACGATCTTAAAATTTTTATGCTAGAATATTGGCCCAATCCTTAATTGGATTATATTCCTGTGGCAATTATGCAAAACACGGTCTTGACAAAGATGGTAATATCATTTTAAGCCATCGAAACGCGTCGACGCTGTGGATTAGCACAATCAAAGAATCAATACAGATTAAATTATATACTGATTTATCCATGTATAATAAGCTGTATTTCAGAGCTCATTTTGATGTGCACTTGTAAAGAAGAGTAATTGGATCTTACATTTTGTGTCTGTCTCCATGTTATGCTGGTCATAATTGGGTTATATTGTTTCATGTGATTGAGATTGAATTGATATGTACTGTATGAGGTTTTTAACAAATTTGATTTGATGTATTATGAAATGCTTTATGATTGTGTATGTTTTACAATGAGAAACAGGTTTTTTTGTTTTTTTAAATTCTGATATAAAACCCCCCTTTCTGACAATACTTTATGCTCTCCAAATTGTTGAATCAAGGGAATTTTCTCTTTTTGTTGGTTTAAAGTACCCTACTTCCCTTGAGTTTCAAGGGGTCCCTCTCAAATCTTTTTTATATATTTAAGCATATACTTGTATGTGTATGTACTTTATGGGCTCTGGAGATCAGCCCTAGGACTTGTCTGTTTCCGCTTAGGGACTTTTTTTCTGTTCAACTGCCTCTATGTAACGGTCTTGGTAGAAAACGACCAGTAGAGGTCAGTAAAATACCAGAATTGCTTTCTGCTTTTTCAACTGCCTCGATTTACGTGCCTTGATAGAAAAGGACCAGTAGAGGTCAGTAAAATACCAGTATTGATTTCTGCTGAGGGACTTTCTTTTTTTATTTTTCTTGCAACTGCCTCTATTTAACTTTCTCGATAGAAAACAACCAGCAGAGGTCAGTAAAATACCAGAATCACTTGAGCATTTTCTAGATTACAGTCCATAGAAATTGTCTTCCACAAGCACCCGTAAACAATATTATTTTTTCAAATCTTGTATTTTCAGTGATATGACCACCGAAAGCCCTGATTTTATATTAAAAACAGAGCTTTGGACTGTACCATTTCCCGCTTAAAGACCATATTTCTCTCCATGTGTTCCCATAACTGGTGTGTCACGCAGTTTGGTGCTTACTTTCCCTCCATGTTAAAGAACAGTTGATGTTTCAGCACCCAGGCTAATGTACGGCATAGCTAAATACATATAAGGTCCGAAAGGCGAGACTGATTGCATTGCAAATGCTTGTTGCCAAAGTGGTTACTTCACATCCTTTGAAGGAAGAGGAGCAACTTCACCGACTGGACCTAAAAAGAGCATTGTTCTACCTTGACCGCACAAAAGAGTTCCGGGTGAGCAACCAACTCTCCAAGGGTATGTCGGAGCAAAGAAAGGAAAGGCCATGCAGAAGCGGACTAATAAGATCTGATATGCATTGGCCAAAAAGCAACCCCATCAGGGTTTGTGTGCTCATTCCACCAGAGCCAAGGCAGCGACCACTGCGTTGGCACGCGGTGTTCCCGTCCTGGATATCTGCCAGGCAGCAATGTGAGCATCTCTACATGTTTACCAAGTGCTACTGCCTAGACAGTCGGGTCCGTCGGGACGGACACTTTTCCGGTAGGTCCTGCAGGACTTTTTAGTGCGAATTTGTTTTGCAGACCAATCTCAAGGGAAGTATTGCTTGGGTATCTGATGAACAAGTTACTTGCCTTTGGTAACGCCTTATCTGGTAAAGACTGCATCTAGCCACAGATTCCTTAACTACCCACCCATCCTGCCCACTCAGCAAATGGATTTCTAGGGGTGGAGCTTCACCTTTTCAGGGCCCTTGTTTTCCACACCAGTGGTCCGTGTTCTTCATGGCTCTAAGCACCTGGCATGGGAAGTCGCAAAAACGAAACTGTTGTCAGCATGCTGCAGTGCCACCTATATAGGCACCACTTACGACCCTTCCGGCGCTGGTGACACCACTTTGAGACGAACAGCAGCACCTACCGGCATGAAGGGGAACTGCTCATGAAAGATTTCCAGATCTAGTCTGACACCTGAGGATAATTAAAAGGTAAGGCGTCTGCGGCTAGATATCCTCTATCAGGCAAGGTGTTATTGAACTTAAGTAACTTGTTATTATTGAAGTATCGCCATTCAAGTACACTTTAGACCCACCTTTCATACATGGAAACTGAAAGCGTGATCAGAAATTTTGTACAAGTGGTTCGGATTTTCCTTGTGTGAGCGAGGAAAGGTCAAGCCAAGGAATAACACCAAATCAGTCTTGCTCATAAAGCACAAATAGATATGTAAACGTATGCGTTTGAAGTTATTGTAACCAGGTATTCTGCAGAATCCATCACTGCATAATGTATTACTCCGTTGCATTCGTATACCCAAGTATTGTTACACAGATCTGACGGTTCATAATTCGCATCCTCTGCCTCAGCTCCCTCAACACGATCTAAACGAGGATAACGAAGTTGTAAAATATCTACTGCACCATTTGGTCCGTTGTGTGTCTTAAGGCTGCCTTGTTTTCCTTTCCAGGGGCAAACAGCGTCGTTTATCTGTCTGTCGAAGGCTTGACCTCTGCAGTGCGCCAAGGCATTAAAGCGGTGAAGGAAAAGCAAGATGACGACCTGAAGACCAACCACGCGCACGCGGGCTCTGTGGGCCACTGCACCGCGTGCCTGACTGGGAAGTACCCGGTGGAGCTGGAATGGTGACGGTCCAGGACCACGCTCCTGCTCCCTGAACCGGCGAAAAAAGGACTGCCACGAAGTCGGGGATAATACTACGGCGTGCAGTAGAGGCCACAATTCATATGTGAAATAAAACCAAAATGTAGACTTTTAGCAATTGTGAAGTGCTCAACGCACGTGCGGACAGAGGTGTCCAAGTACTCCACGTATTTCAAGAAAACCGTGCTGGCCACTGGGCAAGGAATGGATACGTTTTAAAACGTGCAATACTTTGGCCTTAGAATCGTAGTTCTTTTCTACCCATAGTCAGACTGAATTTCGTTATGGAGATTGTGAAAGACTGGTGTGTGCCTCCAAGCGAGTTGTGGAGGCAGAAACAGATGCGGTGGGCTGTGTGAAACTGCCTTGGGTGCCAACGCATCTAATATAAACATTAAAAAAATAAATTGGTAGTTGCTTTGACTCTTTAAAACAGATTGTATTTTATGTAATGCTGCATACCGCACAAGCACCCTTCAGAGCGCCGACTACTAGGTCATGGATGGTCCATTTCATTAAAGTAGACAATATTCGTTCTAGCCATACTATATAATATAGATTGTAGCCAGTACACTTGTGGTAGATTGCCGTGGATGTATTTGTTTTGAGTTATAAGTGATACTTGCCAGGCTGAGAATTATGTAGTATTAGAGAGTATTGTTGAATCTGTCACATTGGCCAGTCTACAATGTCTTAGTGCTTTGTGGGTTATTCACATTAAAAAGAATGCTATTCTTGCTGTGTTTGTGTTCCAAAGGTCCCAGGGCCATGCAAGTATTGCTGTCGTTGATGTGTGTGTCTGCAAATATTGTTTTACTCAACAGTGCACTTGTGATGTGAAGCAACAGAACTTTGGTCTTTTGATCTGGCAAAGGCAATTCTGCTTTGTTGACCTTTAACTAACTAAGCGGTTTATTTTTGTATTGTCTTTAATAAAACCGTACACAGATCCAACTGAAAACGTGTCTGTTTGTGATTGCGTAGCGAGAAACGTTCTTTGTAGTAAATTAAATAGGTTGTCATGTTTTAATCTAAATTTACAGTGCCACATGTAGGAAGGTAGCCTGAAAATTGTGCTTTTCGTAACCATCAAGTGATTCTGGAAAATGTAATTTGGGGCGGCAGTCATAATCTCTTTTTATTGCAGATTTAGTCGTGATTTAGAAATTTAGGTGTCGGCCTGCTGTAGATAGATCACTTAACCTGCTCAAAGTAAGTGTTTAACTAATAATCTGTCTCGTGGGGTGATGAATCTGGAGATATCTGGATACTAGTCAGGCAAATTGAAACACGTAATATATGTGTGTGTGTATATATATATATATATATATATATATATATATATACGCCTGCAATTACGGAGGATGAAGAAACCCCGTCTAATCTAGTATTCAAAGTAACGTTAAACCTTCACTGTTACTAAGCAAGGACCCTTGATTTGAAAATTGGTCTCTCTAAATTATAGGCACCAGTTGCTACTTTTTAAACATATGCTCATAAGCTATTCTATTTTAAAAGTTTAAACTCCTCTGATGCAGTGCAGTCACCCTGGACGGGCAAATATTGATTCAGTTGCATGGGCTGCGAGGACAGCTGTGCCTTCTAATTACTGATGTGAACAATAAGTGACGTCCTTCCTCTCACGTGTAACCATAGCTGAGTGTGAAGCTCCTATCCAGCACATAATCTGGTTTTCCTTTGTCAGCTCACAGTTGGTGCTGGTCTCTGAAACGTTTCTGCCTCCCTGCATTTACAAGAGCGTACCTGGAATTATTCTCAAGAGTTTGAGGCAGTTCAGACAGCGGAGTTCCCCTAATTCAGACTTTAACCATCTCAGGATGGGGGCCCTGCCGACCTCATAAAATTCCAGTTTCTTCTCAAGATGCATGGTCAGCCTCTTCCATTCCGAATATTTCCTAGACACAGTAATAAACCAGTCTATAAGGCAGGGCTTTAAGTGGGATAAAAAAAAACTGGGGGGGGGGGGTATCTATCAAAGGGGCGTGGCCAATGTAATTAAGGGCGAGGCTTAAAACACACAAGTCAAAAATCTATGATTAGCATAGTCAGCCCCCCCCCCCCCTCCCCCGACTTGTATTTTGCTGTTTGTCATTGCATCCATATATATGATACAACAAGTAACATCATACCTACAACAATTCAGGACTATTGGCATGGTTAATGGTTGTTAGTTGCCTAAGATAAATAAGCAGCAACTATGGCTTGTATATAATATTGAAAAAGTTTCCACTTAAAGCCCTGGTGACACCACAACACTGTAGCTGCACCTGAGTCTAAAAAAAGAGAAGGGCAATCCAGAGAGAAAATGACTCTCTTTAAAGGATTTCACTTACCCTACAACGCTCACCTGGCATGGCGTCAGGCGGTAACTTCTCCACTAGAGAGAAGTGAGCAGTGTGAGCAGGTGCACATCAATGTGCCTGCTGTCACTGCAGTCAGGGCACAAAACGGAGCCCGTTAGAGACCCGTTTCGAGCCCCCGTTTAAAAAACTGTAAGTGCTCAGACCCAGTGAGACCCGGCCCACTTAAAGCCCTGCTATAAGGTATGGGGGGTCTATGTTTTCGCCCACAATTATGTGATATTCCTTGTTTTAAATGATACAAAGCAAACTCGTTGTCAGCCTCTCATGGGATGGAAAATGAATGAATAAATAAATTAAGAGAAACGTATAGAGCGCTACTGCAGCTTTATTAGAAGCGTCCTGGCGATTTGTTGGTAATGAAAGTAAACACAGAATTGCACTTCAAGGAACTGTAATGATTCCAGCCGGGCCTTAAACAGACTCTCGCTCGGAATGGATATAAGGTATAATAGTAAAGCATTCCAGACTGGCAGCTAAAAAAAAGAGCTCTACCACCAGATATAGATTTTCGCAGTTTAAGGAGGCACAGCAGATTTTGATTGGCTGACCAAAGAGCCATAGAAGGAAAATATTTTTTGAGCTTGTCTCAAATATACAGAGCGGCATTCTGATGAACAGCTCTGTGCATAACCATAAGTGCTTTAAACTTGTATCTAGATTTAACCGGCAACCAGCGAAGTTGCTTCAGGCCTTGCCTAACCTCTTCTGTGCCCATGACGAGATAGTCTCGTCATGGAGCACGGTTGCGCTGTGCCCATGACGAAACTATCTCGTCATGAACCCCACCCACTAATACAACGCCCGGCACAGGAGGGGGAAAGGGCGTGGCACTAAAGGGGCTAATGGAGTGTCTTTGGAATATTCAGAACCAGCCGAGCTGCAGCATTCTGGACGTGCAGGAGTAGTCCCTGAGAGACTCCCAGATAGAGTATGTTGGAATAGTCTAATCTGGAAGTGATTCATGCATGTGCAGTACCCTTCTGAGTGGCATGGGAAAGTATTGTAGGAATTTTCGTAATGATTTAAAAAGCCCAAAACAGGTGGCAGCAAACTCCAGCACCTGGGGTTTTAAAGATCAAGCCGTATCCAATAACACCCCCAGATTCCTAGCAACAGTTGAAGGGGTGGGTGCTCGGCCCAACACGGAAGGCCATGGTCTCATGGCATCGACAGTGGAAGGAATACCAAACACAAACATTTTAGATTTAAAAGAATTAAGTTACAGACAACTGTTATTTTTTATTCTTTTTATTTTTTATTTTACGGAGTTTTATATAGCGCGAACTTGACCCGAAGGTATCGGGTATCAGAGTGCTTTACATAGCACCAGTTTGGTTGCATTAATTTTTGCTAGACTCGGGGAGATTAAGTGATTTGCCCAGAATCACAGGATGTTGAGTGTCATTGCCGGGACTCCAACCCAGTTCCCCAGATTAGAGGTCGATCGCCCTTGCCGTTAGGCCAACTCCTCTTCCCTATACATCCAGAAGAAGAAACGTTTGATCATTTTGAAGTCCCAATACAGTATATGTTCGTAATCTCGCAAAGGATGTCTGGACCATTTCATTGATTGCATCTAGGAGTTCTTTACAAAACTTTTGCAGCTTCAAGCATTGCCATAATATATGGTTTAAAGTAGCATTCTCCTCTCATCCTCACCAGCATTTCTGTGACTTACGGTTATCTCTTGCATTCAATTTGTCAGGGGTGTACTAACACTATAGAGCTATTTTGGTTAGTTTCTTTTTCTACTCTGCTTCTAGGGGAGATGGGTACACGTGTATATATGTCGGCGTTCTTTGTGAATGAACACCCCAGTCAAGCTCCCCTCTCTTTCTGTCCTGAACATTTCTTTGTATTTTTATGAATATCTTGGCACTTGTATAAGTATGAGGTAAGCATTTGGTAACTTGTCTAAGTGAGATATAATTGTGTTTTACCACTTTTCGGAAAATGTTCACCCTTTTTGGGGGGGGTCTCACAGACCTCTACTGAGATGTTTACAAACATCTCACCTACGCTTGTTTTCCCTAACTTGTCTATTCCGAGATGGAGGTCCCATCCATGGCAGGAGTGACGTTCAGTTTCCCTACTACTAGAGTAAATGGCGAGGAGAAACGTTGTGTGGCTTGGTTGAAAAGCTACATTCTCTCATACTGCCACTGTGGCCCACTGATAGCAGAAAAGTATAGTCCGCCAGCTGTGGTACAGTCTCTAACCATGTTATTTTCCATATGTTTTTTCATGCAATAACCTAATTGATGAAGCAAGATTGCTTCGCAGATTCAGGTCTTTGCCATTCTAAAACAGCGGAAATTTGATGTTTGATACGATCTTACTACTTTAGACAAACCAAGGCTCCCTTCTTAAGTTTTTTTTTTATATAGCAGTGACTTTTCTTTGCTTTATTTCTTCCACTGGCCATATGAATTTGTAGAATGCAGATTGGAATTGTTCAATTCTGATTGCCATTTCTACCTGCAGATTCCTTAACTTCTGAACATCTCCAGGTGCCTGATTAGATCTGGAAACTTTTGTCATTGCTCAGGTGCTGGCTCCATGAGCATGACGTTACTATAGCTATATAACAACATCTCCGCACATTGACATTTGTTCTCGGTTTCCTCGGCAGCCTCCTAAACTATCTTTCTTAATAAGAATTGCATTTGTTCAGTCTTTAGAGAGTTCTCCCCCCTCCCCCCCCCCAAGGAATTAAAGTAGAAGCCTTGCTGCTCCTATCGAGAACAGATGTTCATATCTGACATCCACAAGGTCTGCCTGTGGTGCCTGGGGATGAAGCACAACTCGGAGTTGTATGACAAACGTGGCCTCATGCATGCCAAGGACATCAAGTGCAGGAGGCCAAACTCTTTATGACTTGAATCCATGATAAGTGTCGAGCCGATGCCAAAGTCAGCCTTGAAGTGTAGTTCTTCCTTGTTCTAATCCTCCAAGGAGAAATTAAAGAAGTACAAGATGAAAAGAAAGGACAACTACACATCTAATTCACTCTGGGTCCTGAGGTAGGTGGTCTGTGTGCTCTTCGCCTCCAGAGAGTCCAGGTTTGTTGACCTCACTCTTCTGAGGAACATCTCCCCGAAGTGCTGGCAGCAGCTGCCTAAGTGCCCATTCCGGGCCTACCGTTGGCCCCCCTTCAACTCCGAACTCTGTGCCAGCTCCAATGCGGTTCTTGATGTTGGCATCCATGCCTGTTTAACCAGTTTTGCCAGCTCCTGCCACAGTTCCTCCATGCCATGGTGGCATTGTTCAACAATACAGTGGACACCTCAGTTACATCTCCAGGCTTCATGGGCCCATTTGGAGTTCCCTTTCGACTACTACAGACAGAAATCACCTTCTGCATCATTTGACCCCAGAGGACTCGTGGAACACCTCCGGCACCAGCCAGGGCTGCTTCAGCACTGAAACCCTTGCCAGTGTCCCGTCCCACCGTCATTGCTAGAGACACCAGTAACTCCACAAAATAACTGTTGGAGACTAAATAAATCCCAATTTAATATTGAAGGGAGGGCTCTGAGGCTTTCTGAAGAGGCTGGGTACATGTCGGAATCACATCCTGCTCCCAAACCACACCAATAAAATTGGCACACCATGAATGGCATATTCGGATCCAATTCAGATCAGATAAAGTTGCTCTAGGTCGTGCCTCATAAGGATGATCGCTACAAGTTGGCTATTTTTCTGCTTCCTCCTCATTTTTGAGACTAGTGATTACCTGGACACATCTTCTGAGAGGGAGACAGAGTGCTCTGCAGGGCCTTCTCCCCCAGAAATAACTTCCTTTTATACTGTGCAAAGGAAGGCAGCAGAAGTGTTGGCATTGTCCCTTTCTCCAGCAGAGACTAGGTCTAATATATGGCATGGGCCTCACCTGTTTAGAGAAAGTTGACTTAACCATGTGGAGATTGACTACCACCTTGAGAGTACAGACAATTCTGGGAAGAATGCCCACTAAACAAGAGCAAAAACCTTTCTGGATAGCACAGGAAATAGCAAAGCTTGAGGCAGTATTTCCTCATAAAGACCCACATGAAAAACTCAGAATACTGACAATTTGCTAGCCAATGGGAATCGCTCCCACGATAGAGGATTGTACCACTTGGTGTACAATTTTCCATGCCGTGTATACCAGAACATATGGTACCCTCTTAATAGCACTCATACCAGAGTTATTGAAACAAATACAGAATGAGTACGGAGCAGAAACTGCCTTGGACTTGGGGATGAAATTGATAGGTAATTTTGCCCAGGTATCAACAATGTTAGTGAATATAAAAGGGGGGGCCAGCAGCGGTGGCTATACATCAACATCTGAGGGAATGCACTCCTGCAGAACAGGAGGGAGAACTACCAAAGATTATCGAAGATACCCATGCTTTGCTGGGTATAGATAACTTTGGAGCTAGACCTGTGAAACCACAATTAACTGGTAATCCTGAAAAGGATAACTCAAAGCAAGCACCTGATTAAAAAAAGAAATGGGATAACAAACAATCAAAAAAATGAGCAAAATTAATCACAATCGAGGGGTGGGTCTCCTCAACAGGAGCCTTCTTATAGAAAATACAACCGTAGTTACTGTGATAACTGATACATGTTCCTCTCGTTCCTTTCAGGGTTCATCCAAAAACTTTGGGAGGGAAGGAGGGTCAGAACGCAGATCGAACAAGCGAGCCAAGCTAAGAGACACACATCAGACTATATTATCAAAAAAGAAGATAAACCAAAAACAAAACCTCAATTTAAAGAGAAGAAGGTAGCTGGCCTTAAAATAAGAAATGCCCGGGCTACTGAGGACTCAACTATTGAATGGGGAATGCGCTTTGACGGTGCTAGACAGTGCAGCAGAAGTAACAAATAGTTGCTCGCCATAACCTGATGGAATTTCTGGTGACAGCAGTGTTGAACGAACATATCCCAGTGGAAATACCTGATATAAGGGTAAGTGTCCAACATTGTTTTCACGAAATAACGCTCTAAATGAAGGGGGACATTCCCAGGAAAGTTAAAGGTCTCTTTTGGAAGAACCTGACCTTTTGACTGAAAAAGATTGGCCGCCTGAGTTAGTCTTGGAGTGCCCAGAGGGGGAAGACGTAAATTTACCAGCATTCTCCAAACTCGTTTCAAAGTCACTAAAATATTCATATGCGCAGGAGTGGGCAGTAGCGCTAGCTCTCGCATTATACTGCATCTCACCACAAAATACCATTAAAAGCTACTCCAACTCCACAGTGGCAGTACCCAATAAAACATGACGCAAAGTAACAAATCGGGGAGATCTTAGATCAAATTGAATATCAAGGTGTCATTGAGAATTGCACCTCTTCTATGAATTATCCTTTGTTTCCCGTAATGAAACCAGACCATTCATACCATTTAGTTTTAGACTACAGGCATTTGAACACCTGCACAAAAACATTTATAGTACAAAATGCACACATTGCTGCAAAAATAAATAACTTTGGCTGGAAGAAATACAAAACGCTAGATATCTCAAATGGATTATTTTGCCAAAATATAGCGCCTGAAAGCAGATATTTGACATTATTTTTATCACTCGAGTCAGCGCCAATTCTGTAGACTGCATCAAGGGTATAAGAACAGCCTGGGGGGTTCTCAGCAAGTTACTTCAAAATTTTGATGAGGAGGCATTGTCCTATGTAGATTATATTTATCTGACGGACGATAAGTTATTGGATCATTTGAGCAGGGTAAACATAATTCTGGGGTTCGCCAGTGAGGGCTACAAATGTAACTTTAAAAAATCAAAAACTGCCGACCTCAAAGTCCTATTTTTTGGATATGAGCTCTCAAATGAAGGAAAAAGCCTGGCAGCTAATTTTGTTTAGAAAAGTGTGCACTGCTCTAACCTCCAAAGACTTTGAAAAACTTGAAATCCATTTTAGGATTGGCAGAACATACATTTTGGATTATGCAGAAAAGAAACCTTTCTACAACCTAATCGGACCTGATTTTTCAGTCCAACATTCGGCACAGGCCCACATGGAAATTCTTTGCTCCGTACAAGCCAACATGATAGTTTCCAAACATTTAGACACAAGTGTTAACACCACAAATTTGGTGATCCGTGTAGTCACGGGTCAATCAGGGTACACTTACCTAACCTTCAATGAAGGCAAAACTATGCTCATTGCATACAAATCTCATTTGTACACAAACACTGTAATGCGTTTTGCATCCACAGAAAAGATACTGACAGAAGTACAGACTGCTGTAGTGAGAGAAAAAGAACACTAGCTCACAGGAAACACATAATTGTTGTGACTCCAGTTCCAACCTTGGGCTGTTACCAAAGCAAGCGTTCCAAACACAAAAGCTCTGCATCTGCAAAGGATACAGTGGACCAATTCTCTCACTGCAATTGATGTAGACTACACATTTAATTCTACACTAAAAGCACAAGCATTCCTGCAGTACAAACAAGATTATTATCTCCCGTATGAAATAATGCCTCTAGATCAGTATGAATACATCAGTTACACTGACGGATCTGCCCAGCCTGGGTAGGAAGTAAAAAGCAATACAGCGCAGCATTGCGATTGTGAAGGGACGTATGCGGGACAGCAAGTTCCATCCTAGCAATACCCAAACGCAGTCTCTAGGATATTGCATGGCACAGCTCGTAGAACTAAAAGCCCTGATACTGGCTCTAAAAAATACAGATCGGTAATTCCCCACACATTGTGTGCGATTCGTCTTACTGTGTCCAGTCATACAATGAATATCTTCACTATTGGGGACAGAATGAATTTAGAGATTCCAAAGGTTGCACAATAAAGCACAAGATGCTTTGGAAACAAGTGGCAGAGCTGAAAAAAGGCTGTTTCTGGGTTCATTTAATTCACACATTGAGTCATCAGCATGTTGGCTTGCACGTTGAAGCGAATTCACTGGCTGGTGAAGCCGCCAAGGTGACAGTAAGAACTGCTGCAGTTGCTGCAATCACTTGTTCTAGTACGATAATAGACTGACATACACGGATAGCTGTGAATGCTATGCGCAATAACCGCTCCGCCTTGCCAAAAGGTTTTCCACTCAAGTACTCATACAAGTTAGATGCGCAAAACAATCCATCTGCTCAAATTCCAGGAGTGGGGGGATAGAGTAATATCAAACCTGGATCGCACTTTAGGATTGATTCTAGGTCCGCACGAGGGTCTGGGTTCAGCACACGTAGGCATTACTGCAACTGTTTCTCTACTGAAATACTGTTATTGGTGGCCAGGTCTCAGTAAACGGACCCAGGCTTTGTCCTTAAGTGCGACATAGGTCAGCAGATGAAGGGTTCCACCGTAGCACATCCTCCACAAACACCATTACTAATTTCTGACAGACCTCTCGCATGTGTCTATTTGGACCTCTGCGGCCCCTTACAATCTGACTGGGCTTACAAGTACATCTTGGTGGCAGTGAATTCATTGTCTAGCTTCCTGTGTGTTTGGCCCCAGAGCTCGCCTAACACCCGAGCTGTTATAAAGGATTTGCAAGTCTTTATAGGGACATAAGAAAATTGGCACGTTACATTCCGACCGTAGCCCTGCGTTTAGCTCTCGGGCTTACAAAGAAGCCATGGGAAGTTTGGGTGTGGTCTTGCGCTACTCCTTTCCATATCATCCTGAGGGAAATTTGATTGTGGAGAGGAAAAACCGGGACTTAAAGCAATCCTTAACAGCAAGGGTATTAGGTTCGGGTGGAAGTTGAGTCAATCACCTACATGTGGTCCAGAGGGCTCTTAATAACATACTAAGAAGTTCCCTGGGGGGGCCGTACTCCATGCAAAGTCCTGTTTGTGATTAGAATGTGGGTGCCTGTCCTAGACTGTGGCAGCACAGTGGCAGATGGAAAAACCATTTGACATTAATGAACGTTTGGCTGTTTCACAGGAACTCTATTAATTCCGGGCATTACAAAAGCAACATCCAAGTAAAACGCACTGCCACTGGGGAAGTGAAAGCTGTTCCGGCAAGATGTGCCTGGGTCCCGAAGATTGGGGACTTGGTCAGATAAAAGAGTGCAAAGAAGAATTTGGGCCATCATACAGAGGTCCTGTACCTGTCCTGGCTGTCGAAGGAACAAGAACAGTAGTAGTTCCGTTTCTTGCTGGAAAGAAAGAAAAGAGATTTGGCTTAATTGATCTGATCAAACCACACTATGTGGCCAATACTCAATAGTAGGCCACGTGGGATCCTGGGTAGCACCAGATCTCCTCTCGCTACCATACAGTCAGTTCAGCCAGAAAGATTAATAACCTTTGAACATTCTACTCTACAAAGTGAAGGAGTTACCAACAATGGAATGGAACTCCTACCTGTTGAATTTGAACAGCAACAAACTATAAATACAGATCTCAATTTGGCTTAATAATGATTTCTATGTGAATATGTCTCAAAACAAGTCATTAGCTAGTTCCACCAAACCTGTTAAGCTACCAAAGATGGATCAAACTGCGTCTGGCTATTTAATTGATTTTGATACTTTCTCTTTGGATCCAAGTGAACCCGAGTTACCGCCACCGCCTGTTTCCCACAAAGAACAAATTTGTGATTTCTACCTTTGGCTGAAGAAGAGTTACTTTGTTTCTCCTTGGCTATAGCCCTGGATTGCAGTTGGTCTACTGTTCCTAGTCCTCTGGATAGGTGTAGTGTGTCTTTTTCCTGCTCCTGAGTGGACTTTACCTCCCAGAACTCTCTGTAGTACAACATGTGAACTTGGTCCTGAAACTGCATGCATCGTCACACCATGAACAGAGAGACCTGTCAGTGAATATTACAGCAGTTCTCGTTCCTGAAGGAGTTTCTAGGGTTTCTCAAGGAAGTTTCAGAGGGTCTCTTCCTGGGCGGAAATGCCTTAAATCAGTTTTGGAAGAGGCTATTCTCGAGGTATTGAACCTTTTGTACCTCACTTTTTAAACACTGCTTCTATGTGAGACGTGCCTTCTCAGTTTTATTTATCCACAGAAAACATTCTTCATGCTGAATGGTAGTTTTCAAAATCTTTTTTTATTGATCTATTTTCCTATAGATCCATTTATCAATTTTTTTAGTTTGAAATCGAATTCATGAAAGGCCCTGCACAGCTGACGCATGTTTCGCCCTACAATGTCTGTCGGACCAGGGCTTTTTCAAGGCTTTTGTAGCAATGATTTCGTCATGTCCCAATCATATTTGTTGGTTTACGGTATAATCTCCATTCATAATTTAAATGCGGTCTGTGCGGTGGCAGTAACAGCGTGTCCGATCACGAGCAGTTCCTGAAGAAATAGTATGTGACAGAGGTTCTTATGATGTATATGGTCCAACTGAACTTTTAAAAATAGCACACTTATTTAAAATTTCCTTAAGTGATATCACCTCTAGTACTTTCTGATGATTGGGACTTTGAAACTGTAAATACTGTGCTGTCTGATTTAGAACAATCTGCTGCATTTTCAAATGATAAATTGTATGATGATACATCTAATTTTGACACCATGTTTTGTTACCAACGCTATGGTTACCATTTCTTGCTCAAAGCAAGTATCCCACGTAATTTTTTCAAATACCATCAACGGGAACATTACGCGATACCGCCGAAAGGTAGTCCAGACGTTTGCACTGAAGTTTGGTTATTTTTCTGGTTTTTAACACTTCAAAACCGACCTCCTATTAATATAAGGTTGCACCTATACCTGCAAATAAAAATATGCTTACCAACACCAAGCTGATAAACTCTTCTTTTATTTCCCAACTGTCTTCACAGGGTTTCGACTTTTGGAAGACATACACTAAATCTGTCTGGGGGACTAAAGAATGGCAAGTTCAGGGAACTGAGGCCTTATTAAGAGCATGCCTCATACCACACAGATAATCTTCCTGAACGACACAGTGCAACAGACATTCTGTCTTGGGCTAGCCAAGATCCAGGACTTGAACACACCTTGGGTTCCCTCGCTTACACAGTTTGAGGGTTACGGACAACACAGTGAGGATACATTGGATGCCATACTACACAATTGTTCTTACAATTCGTCAGACCCCAATTGTAAGGGATAGTTGGTTTGGCCTATTGACACAAATAAGTGTCAGTCAAGATTCAGGGGTACCACAGAGTATCCATAGGCCTGACCAGCGCTATGTACACTTCGGGGTGATGACATCTTATAGTGTTGGGTAGTTATGCCAAGAGTGGTTAAAAACCTCAACATTGTTCCAGGTGAAACAACACTTATCCTTACTCTCAAATGACATGGTTGTTAGGTCCCCAGAAGCCACGTAAAAAATTGCTTCTTGTAAGCTATTTAAAACGAGGTATGGAAAATCTCCCCGTAGGAGGCTGCTGAGAGATTGCGTGAGATTGACAGGGTTAACCTAGAAAAGACTTTGGCAGTGGTCGACAATGATATGAGCACACTATCATCTAGAATTTATTCACTGGGCAACATTGTGTCTTCTGCTATAGATATAATGGAACAGGATTGGTCTATTCAACATGGACAGTCACAATCCATTCTATTATTAAGCTGGATGCTGCAAACATTGCTTTCTGACCACGTGCCCTGGTGTTACATCACCAGTACGAATTAGATTTCTGCATATAATCTAACAAAGACAGATGGTAATGGCACGAAGAGATGAAAAATATACAATGCTGCACATTGAAAAATTGGACCACTTATCTTTTACTGTGGCTGAGTCACCTTCCACAGAATGGTTAGTGCATGTCCATATTGTACTGCCAGTCACAACATTTCAATTTCAAAACTGTGTCCAGTATCACCAGGTAGACGGATATGAAGCTTTGGGAGAGGGATACATACATGAGTACTGGGAGTTACTGTACAGATTTAAATGCAGGAATGGGGACACTACATTTTTTTTCTCAGTTTTAAACTGTGAAAGTTCTTTAAGTGGGTCTCTAGATTGTAAGGATGTGTCACTTCACGGAGCCTGTTATTCTTCTGTTACTAACTTATCCTGTCACTTGAAGGGTTCCCCAGCTGCTGTGATTCATCCGGTGTTCGAGCTGCTCTTGAATAGAAGCTACTTAATGCTGAGTGATCAAGGTTGCTCTGGGATGGTCCTGGGCATCTCATATCTAGTCACAGATAGATACAGGGTTTCTTGTTGTATGCAAGTATTATTTCCACTGACCTACACAGTTAGGGAGGCGATGCCATGGCCGCGTTTAAATGTATCCTTTATACAGTTTGATTCTCTGAGCAGACTGAAAGCCATGCTTTTTCAGAAGGATGTAGCCTTAACCTCAGCCCGTGAGACTTTTGAGCTCCAGTTTACAAGGTCTTCATGTGAGATAAAGGCACTAGTCCGAACGAACTTCCTCGCTCCATTTCGGGGAAATGGTTCATTGTATCTTTAACATGTCTGATATGAGGGGGATCGTACACCTATAAAAGAGCATAGGTTCTGGACTGTTGAACTCCTTTCAGATAGTCTTCGGAGTTATTCCAGCATTTATACACTCCGTGTTGGAAAGCGTTTTTGGAGGGCTTCCGCTGGTCCTACTATTTGTGGTGGGTATCCTGGTTTTAATTGTCCTGCTTCTCAGTGGACGTCCCAGGTCCTCGAGAGATGGAAAAGGCACTACTAGTGCGAAGTTGCCGTGAATGCATAGTACTCCATCTATGCACACTTCTGCTTCAGGAGCTAAGTGAGCATTGGTTCCTATCATTCAGACCTGTCTGGGTTGATTGCATCTAACTTGTGCTCCGCTGCCTATTCAGCAGATACAAATGCGTGTTGGACATATGTCTAACTTTTCCATCGGTTGCGCCGCCGTACATAAATGTACTATTGGACCACTTAAAGGCTCACATGCTACAGTGTCCTCCGCATATTTCCATGTTGATGACTGCCTTCTTATAGCCTCCACAGGATGATTCAGCTCCTTTTGGAACAGACGAAGGCTCTACTACAGGCACACCGGTATTGAGTGTTTCTTTGGCGGCTGCTCTATTGGCCTGATACAGGAGGTGTTACAGGGATCGTCGTCTGAAAATGCGAGCGACAGTGATGTTGCGTATCCCACACAGGACACATGAACATTTGGTTCTGTGTGATGGGAACAATTCAGCCCATTTTACAAAACAAGAGAAATTGGAATGCAAAAACATAGTTTTGTTTTATTTTTGCTGTCACTGAGCACCATGGCTTCAGCGTGCTCAGTCAGTCTGTTCAAATATTGACTTTTTAGTCAAAAATAACCACATCTTAGGTAACAAGAGGAGAAGCTTCCACGTTGACAAAAGACGCTGGGGTCCCGTCCTGCAGAAGCTTCAACACGCAGTGGTCTGACATCCCTTGCGGGGTGTCCAACTCGAGACCAAGACAGGGTCCTACGTTCCTCCTTCCATCAGGCAATGAGGTTGGCACTTTCCTAGGGGATTCTTGGCTTTACACCCACTTTTGCAGCGTGGATCTTTCTGGATTCACTATGCTGTGCATTATTCTGACATCTAGTGGTTGGGTCTCTAATTGTTGTATTTCTTCTTTTTTTTCTTTTTTCTTTTCGTGGCCCAGGTTTGCGGTGACATACCACCATTTGGTGTCCTTCGTGATGCCGACGCGCTTACTCCGGAAGCTCCCACCCCTGGTCGCCATCTTCAGATTATTTTTTCCGCCATTGGGTCTGGATCATCTGTGAAGGAGCTCCACAACTTTGGACAGAAGAATTAACGAAAATCTACAGAAAGATCGAGAAATGACCGGAGAACATGCCGGATTACAAGTCACGAAAAGGGGATGACGAAAGAGGAGAAAGAACATCAAACTTCGATGTGCACACAGGGGGCTCCCTGGGCGCGGTGATGGACAAAACTCCCTTTAAATTCTGCGCTAACTGCCGCCACAAGTACGAGCAAAAGGACCAACACCCAGTTTACAATCTCTGCCTGCCGCTCGACCATTGAAGCGAGGACTGCAACGCCTGCGTGGCATTTACTCCGAAGACCCTCAGAGTAAGGGAGAGGCAAAGAAGAGCACATTCCAGCATGCAGGGGGAACCGCCATCGCTCCGAGTTTTAGGACTCTCCAGTGGAGAAGACCACATCGCCGAAGGACCGGATGATGCTATAGTCATCGAGGTCGAAAAGAAAACGCCGAAGGAAGTAAGAGTCGTCTAACCCCAGGCACTCCACTGATACTCGCAAAAGTGAGTCAAAGTCCTCGAAAGGAGCATTGCCGTTGAAACACTCGATGTCCGCAACTGCATCCAAGGAAAAGCAGTCTGTCGGTTCCTTCGAAAAGGACTCTCAGACAGCGAAAACCCAAGAAAAGGGAAAGGCATCTAAAAGCAGTCATGAAAAGGACGCTTCGATGTCGGAAAATGAAGGGCAGAAAGCGGCTACGACTTCAACGTCGACAACCACGAAGAGAAAAGCCAAAACCCTCGACGCCTAACATGCCACCGAGATGGAGAAGAGAAAAAAAAAGGCTCGAGGCCAAGATGCAAGCATCTTGCAATGCAAGAGGGACTTTGACCAAAACATGAAACTGTACATTATACCTTCGAAACCCAAGCCCGAAGCCGATCGGTGCGTCGAGGAAATTCTACCACCGACCACACCAGAACCTGGCGGGGAATAGGAGGAGGAAGAGCTGTACTACTGCGACGCCGAAGGTGAGGAAAACAAGCAAACTTACCAGGGCTCGACATGCTCGGAGGCGCAGGACTTGCAGTGGCAAGATCTCGATGCCGAATCACTGGAAGAAGGGGTAGTATCCTATCCTTTGCCGCCGGACGACATTGGGATTTATAACCAGGTCATCAAAAGAGCTGCAGACACATGGATTGCAGCTAGAAGAGGAGAAACCCCAATCTTGCTTCCTCTTGGAGACATTATTGCCATCAGACAAGAAGCCAGTTCCTACCCATGCTCCCAAGTGTGCTGGACAAGGGGAAGGAGGCCTTTGAGGAACCTGCTATGTGTAAAGCAGTAACCGCTTTTAGCACCAAGGTAGAATTCTACCTTTTATTTACTCTGTTGCTGCTTATAATCTTATACATCTGTTTCTGTCTAATGATTGTCGCAGCAAACCTGTTTTATACTAGAATGACGCTGGTTCAATAAATGCTTATTGAAAACGCCCTCATCGTTTATTTTGTGTATCTCTGAGACCAAGGGAGCACGCGAAAAGTGCTGTACTGTTTCCACGATCCCTGAAGGATCAAGGGTTGTCATGGTCGATAGTTGCCTGAAACTATTCGCTCCTTGGTAAGGTTAGGGGGCGTATGGTGGCACAGTGAGCTAGCTGGTCTAAAGGCTAACCTATCCTTTAAGGGGTGTCTGGAATCAGTCTGGACACCAATCCCTTAGTTTGTGGTCTAAATGCGAAGATCCTATATAGATTTGTATGAACTACACAACAATCCTGGACATTCTTGTTATAACGCTGATGTTTTGGGAGGAGGCTCAAGTCCAGTCCTATTGGTTCTTTGCCCACTAGGTCTACTTGCTTCTTACATTTTACTGATCTTGCATGCATACTGGCACATGATGGCTCGCCAGTGCTGCCTCTGACTTTGAAGGCACGCTCCCTAGCAGTAGTGTAACATCCTCTAATCCAGTGCAACACTTGGAGAAGGGGACTTAAGGTCCCGTATGAACATCCATTGAAATGGTGGTAAAAACTGATGGGTGCCATGATAGATAAACACCAAATTCACTGGGGTGATTGTGCTGCAAACTAGTAAACAAGAGGTTACGTAGATATCAAAGAGTCCTACTGACGGCCAAGAAAGGAGAGTACGTTACAATACCAGAGCACTTGTTTGTGTGGATAGGGGCTCGGGCTGCCTATAGGTGAACAGAATGTTGAATTAGGAGATCTCGATCTCCCACATATGGAAAAACCTACTGCAGTTGCAAAATTGTAGTAACATTAAGGAGTAAGACCCAAGTCCTGTGACATGCTAATGACACATGGCATAGGCAGTCATGGATAAACCAAAATGACTATTGAGCCTCACGAAACACAGCGAATCTGCATGCATAGACTTGTAAAGTGGCTGGGGAGAGTGGTGGTGGTTGACAAACAGCATTGGGAAATGAGGTTGACTCTGTGGCAGCCAACGTCATGTTACTAAGAGCAGACCAACAGAAGCTGACAGTGACTGAGATGAAGATGACTTCTGTGGAACAAAAAGGAAGCTGCAATGCTGAAGGGACATCGATGCACAACACCTGCATAGGAAGGTCTACCAAGAAAACCTGAAGACCAATCTATGGAATTGTTCCTGGAAGACTGACTTATAAAGTAAGTTAACACTCAAAGGTCTCTCCAGGTTCTTTGTTGTAGTACACACCGCACCAATGCCACCAGGTTCTAGACTGAACAGTGCAATTCTATTAGACTGAGACCACATACTCCAGACGGCAAGACTTATTGGTACCATAAATATGAAAATGCCACTGGGCACATGTTTCATGATTATACTTTAGCAGTGCAATACAAGTACAGTTCTTCCTGGTATGTGAAAAAGAATCTGAGATTTATGTCTTAAATACATGTTACTGTTTCAGGAGAAGTTGAAAGTGATTGTGCTTGGGGGAAAGATTTTCTTCTTTACGGAGAAACCTGGGCCTCCAGCAGTAGTACAGAGGGTATCATTGACTGCCAACATAATAAATTACACTAAAGAGAACAAAGATATACAAAGTTTAGGAAGAGGTTTGAAAGACCAACTAAGCTTCAAACAGCAAGGGATAAAGCAGCAGTGATCAATCATTTGATTACACAACCACAGGGCCCATTAGATCTGCATTAGTCTTAATCCAATTATTTTGAGACATCAGAGTAGACTAGAAATGAATAAGGGGAAACTGGGCTAGAGTAGTCGGAGAAAACAGCATTGCTTCAGCAGTTTCAGTAAGTCAGGAGAATACCACTTTCTGTAAAGGAAGGAATGCATTAATACCACAATAAACACTCAACAGTATTCAAGGTAACCCAAAAGTAGATACGCTTACTATCTTTAGCCCGGATGGCAATTTGGACCTGCTCAAAGCTGGACACTGGCTCCTACTGTCCAGAACAACTGGAGAGAGTTAAGAAGCAATCAGTTACACAAGGACCCAAAGGAGTCCTGGGTAGAAACAAAAATGGTCCACACGAGGAAAGGGGCAAGTGAGGGAACTAGTCAACGTTTAACTTGGAAGTTAAGGATGTCAACCTGGAAGTCAATGACAACCATGTTGAGGTTGAAAAACAACCATTAAGGGAACAGAGGTAATTAAAAGTCCGTGGCCAATTTGAATCACACTGATTTCTAACCATGCACAAGGGAGAGAGCGTGATGATCAAACAGTCTTCATTGCTGCCATTCCCCAAAAACTGACAAGCTGGAAGACTTTCTGCTAACTCTGGAATCCCCTGTTACCCCCCTCCCCCAGTAATTCTTAACAGTGCTTATCCTCCCCTCCCATCCCCCCCCCCCCGCTTCTCCCCAAACTGGTTCACACATTTCACCCCACCTCCGCCATCATGGTTTGTTAGGGAACTTTTATTGGAATGACCAGAGGGACTGTAAACTTGAAATATACTCATCAGGATTAGCACAGACCTCATATGGGGTGCATCCTGAACCAGTACATGAGGAGTGAGTGAGATATAACGTCAATAAACTGGTAATTAACAGGTGGGGATTGGTGGAGCAAGGAAACAAGGAAGACAGGATGTGATTGCAAACTATATGACAGCGTAAACCACACAGGAGTGATGACAGCAGACACATGAAAAGGCTTCATGAAGCATGGGCAGAACTGTGCATGAACCCCAGGAATGCTAAGATGTGTGGACAGCCATTTGGGATCTCCAACTGAGTAAATGGGACATAACTAGGACGACTGCCTGAAAATTGTTTGTATGTAGCTTAGGCATCCATGGCGTATTAAACCAGATGCTCATGGAAAGACCGAAGAGAAGAAATATGAAAAAAACTGATGCTTGGATTACTTACCAGTAATCTTCCTTATTCAGAGTCATAGTCGTTAATCAAGCAATCAATCAGGGAAATTGTAAACGCGCTACTCACCTGTGAGGGTCTCAAGGTGCTGGGTGGGGGGGTCCGCAGGGCTGTTTAGCCGAAAAGCCAGGTCTTGAGAGATAGGCATGAGGCACAGCGGTCTCAAACCCTACCTGGGAAGAGATCGGGGATCTGCGGCAGAGCACAGCAGAGCTGTTGGGTAGAGAGCAGGCCTCAGACCGAGGGTCAGAGGTCTTGCTCTTAAGTCAAGGAGCTCCTTAGAAACATGGTACAGACTTCAACTAAATTTAGAAAACAAAAGTATTCCCTACCAATGTCATTGGCCATGACAACTTCCTGTGTTTCGACCCATAAAGATGTGGCTCAGTAACATTACCTTGTGACCCCCTAAGCAGTAGTAACCAACAAAGAAATTGTAATTTTGAGTAATTATTTTTGGCTGGAAGATAGTGATCACCTCCCCCTCCCCCCCCCACCACCCCATCTCCTTGTTTAACCCCTTGAGTGCCCCGCCCTTTCCACGCCCTGTGCCGGGCGTTTCATTAGCGGGCAGGGCTCATGACGAGATAGTCTCGTCATGGGCACAGCGCAACCGCGGCCCATGACGAGACCATCTCGTCATGGGCACTCAAGGGGTTAAGATAATATGCTCCACCTCAAATTAGAACTGTGACGAGGATGACTATGGCTCAGAGTATTGCATACAGGTTAATAATCCAGACAGTACCTACCTACCTCGTCCCTCTTCCCACTCCTTTCATCAATGAGCATATACAAAAAGGGAAGGTGTTCACAATTGGAATAGTTCTTACATTAATGCATGAGATATCATATTGTGCTACACCCAGTGAAAATGTATTAACCCAAAATATGGCAGTGACCACATTTGCCACCAGCACTGCTGTACCAAAAGGATAAACTTCCTTACTTGTGCGCAATTTATAATGAGATATGAATCTATAATGAGAGGCCTATAGAGCTGCTGCTCAAATGTCCTTAAGGGAAGCTTCCTTAATGGCTGGCCAGTTGGATGTAATAACTTTAGTACAGTGACCTTGAATAGAAGAAGAGTAACAACCACTTTGAAATAAACCAAAGTGATAGCCATTTATTCCATCTACTTAAAGTGGAAGTAGAAGGCCAATGACCTATGTTCACTAACCCAAAGGTGTCTAACAAAGAATCCACCCTACAGAAAGAAGCAGTTCTATCCAGATGAAAGGAAAGGGTGCAATGCAGATCCAAAGAATTATACTTCTTGCTTCAAGGTTGGAGAGGTAAAAAAGACCGGGATCACGAAGTCCTGAGTAGGATAAAAAAAATGAGGTTGTTTTCGGAAAAAACAGTGGGTCAGGTCTTAATCACACCTTGTCATCAAAGATTCTAATGAAAGGGTCATAAAGAACGAAAGCCCCAATCTATCCTAACCTTCACCCTAAGCAAATAGCAACTAGGAAGATCTTTAGTGTTCATACCTTCAAAGAAACTGCACAATGAAATATTTCCACAAGCAAATGTGAAAGGAAAACATGTGTTTTAACGTTTAACTGAAAAAATATTAATTTCATAGAATAGTAGTTTGAAAATGCATTGTGTTCTTTAATTAATGAAGATTGAAATTAATTATAAAAGAGTATCGTCTCTTACGGGTTTTGATTGTGACTTTTTGCTTACCTACATTTTCACAAATTTAAAAGTCACTTTTTAAGTCACTTCCCTGTGGTAAGGAAATCTGTTGATTTCCCATTACCCTGTTACGTCCTGCTCACTCACCTTTTCATATATTATTTGTGCGTTGAACTTAATTGTTAATAAAACTCATAACTTTCCATTCATACACTCTTAATCCCAATTTTGATTGTAAAATTGTGGTATTGTACTAATTTACCTTGAATGTGACCATTGTTTTCCTTACAAATGTCCACCCTTGGTCCCTTCAGACTTTTAGGGTCTCCTGGTTCCTTTTTTGAACCCTATGCTTCTTAGCCAATCAAAGAGAGACACTTTCCTAATTCTGAAACAAGAATAGAACTGGACTCATACATTTTAGGGTATACCTATTAGTGATAGAATTCATGTTTTTTAGGCTTGGCTCAGTTAGGAGAGGAGAGAGACAAGGCGTTTGTGTGAGCTGTTTCCTTAAGATTCTTTAGCTGATGCTGCCTGTAAGCTGACTCCTTATCTTTGCTCCTCATACCTTGTGAGGATTGCCCCAGCTTTCCCTCCCGGCCGGAGGGTTAGCCTTTCAACTATTCGCACGCTTTGCTGTAGTTTTCTTAGGTTCGCATGAGATTGTGTAATTGCATCTTTCTTATAATGCACTTTTGTCTCTTTTTCTATCCACTCACCTCATGCTCCTTAAATGAGATGTTATTGTGAATTACTGATGATTCAGATTCGATATTGTGACTTTATTTGACCGTTTCCATATACTTTACAAAAAAGAAAATTAGATAAAGCAAAGTAAATAGAAAAACTGAGTCTGTCGTTATTGATTAGTGTAAATAACGAGAACTATAGAAAGTTGTATATAGTGTGATTTGAATAATGTTCCCTTTGTTCTAGGTCCTTGTGAAGGGAATATTCATCAAGATCTTTTGCCAATCCCTATCAACTCTCCGATCTGTCGGAGGACCTATTGTTGACATGGGCCAAAATTCAGTCTTAGGTAAATGAGATTATTAGACAGATTTAGTGTGCGGTGTAATATTACACACTCTGCTTTAGTTAGCCAAAAACCCTTTTTCCGCTGTGCCACATGCTATCAAAACCATCCGTCAAGAATAGCAAGGTTTTTCCCCTCATCGTATGAGGCAAGGACACCTTTAAGACACAACCAGGAGTTAATGTTTTTCCAGTGTTTGGTATATAACTTTAACATACTCGTTCTAGAATTTTAGATGGAATATACCTCTTCTGATGATACCCCTCCCCCAGTTTTTTTTTTTTTTTACTTCTGCCTTTCGATTTCCAAACCTCCTGGGCTGGTGCCAACTAACCCCTTCTGAAGGAGAAGGGAACCTCCGGGAAGAAGTACTAACCAGAAATAGCCAGGGAGGTTGGACAAACAACTGCTGTAAAAGCAGTGGTTGGATTATGTGACAACATGCTGGGGCTACCAAAGGAACTTCCACCTTTTGTTCCTGGTCATGTGAAGAACCTTGCTCACCAAAGGGGGGCACAAAAGAAGGCCCTTGCACGAATGACTGTTGTTCGCTGCATCCATTGCCTACGCCTGTGGACAAACTTGAGAAGATCAGAATTTTCCTAGAAGAGTGTTGTTTCAGGAAGTAAAAGCATCCAGCCATGGTGTCCCAAACCTCCTTAGAATTTCTAAAAACAGAAGGGGCATAGACTCATACCTAATACATTTTCAAAGACATGGCTCAATCTGTCTGCACGCTTAATCTTCATTCCCAGGGAGATAAACTGTCACTAAAAGAAGAGTCTCCTATGCCAGGTCCCTCCTAATTTTTCTTAGAATTGGGCTAAGCAGGGAGCTCTGGAAATGCCTAAGAGATTTATGTATGATCTTGTGACTTGAATGTCAGTTCGTATCTGAACCACCGGATTCTGAAACAGAGGAGCAAATTACAATAGAGGTTTGTAAAACACAGCTAGTTCTTTCCAATTTAAAGAAGTCGCTTGTCCCCGGATTCTGAACTGGCTGATATCCCAATGTGGCCCCCACTTGTAGTGATTGACATCTGTAGTCATTACCGAAGAATGAGGTAGAGGCAAAGGAATACCCCTAGCCAGCTGGGAAGGATTCAACGACCATTGTAGTTTTATTGACTAAGTTTGGGAGACTGGAACTATTTTACCATAGTTTGTCAAGAGTGGGTCTGAGTGAGTCAGCAGATGGTTTACAAAAGAATAGGGGTGTAGGCATGCCCATGAGACTAGAAGGAAGGTAGCAGCAGAAGACGTGACATCAGCTTTTTCCATCATGCCTGGTGTCGTAAAACAAAACACAGATCTGTTTTTGACAAGACTTCTATGAAGAGCAGGCTTTTTACTGGTACAAGGTGCAAATTTTGTTCAAGAGAAATCCATGTTTTGTCAGGGTCTCACAAATCAATTGAACTCCTATGTGGAAAAGGAAGCAACAATTAATCATTCATTAGATAAGGAAAAGCATGTTAATTACACCTCGGTGGAGTGAATACTTTTTTCCTTAACATTCTTTGAGCTGAGGTCAGACCGAATGGAAGTACCCTGAATTAGAGATGCACAGCACTTTGGGTACCTTTGGAAATCCTGGTTGATAGGAATTTGCACATATACCTTTAGAAGATCGATTGACACTAGAAACATTCCTGGAGACAGTCTGGGAATAATGCTCTAGAGGGTGACCATCTTGAATCTCTGGTACATGATGCATGTGTTCTTTTTCTTTGTAAGTCCAGTGCTGGACAAAAATCCCACCCCTCATCAGGCTAGCTGGAATTCACTGGCACTGAGAGCAAGGGACCCATGTCTGGGCATACCCTTGGGCAAACTGGTCACAGGATGCTTGTTTCCATTCCAGGGAGGACCTGCTTTGGCTGTTCGGGCTGGACTGTTCCCATGAGGAGCAGGGTCAAGACTCATTTGCAGATGGCTGGGTTCAAACTGGAACAATGGATGCCATCCAGATCTCTTCAGGGTGGAAGCCAGGCCCCTTGGTCATGGCAGCATTTTTAAACGAGTAAAGAGCCCATCTGTGCAGCCTATTCATAGCCTGATTGGAAATCACCTCTCTGACATTTTATGTGTTTGATACATTGGCTGCCGAACCTTTTAATTTCCTTGTACGGCGCAGCTCTTAGCTGGTGCCTGGCTTCTGTGAAGTTTGGGCGCCATATTGGAGGGTCTGTCCCTTCATCTCTTTGCGTTATGAGTTCTTTGTTTATACTTTTACGTTTGTTTGTTTTACTTTTTTCGCACACTAGCCCGGAAGAGGGAGTCTTTGCCCGGACAGCGCCAAAACCCTGGTTCTTCCAACTCACCCAGTAGGCAGGGATGTACTTATTCCAAGGAAGCTCTCCTGGTTGTAAATACAGGGTGTAAGTCTAATGCTCCACTATTCATCCAAGGGAATGGGTCTTGTTTTTTGGTTGGATCTACAGACAATGTGGGTACTATATATGCAAATCAATCAGGGATGAATGTGACAGAGGCATAACGAAACATGTACCAGAGTATCAAACTACCAGCAGAGCGTGCGTGTACGCGCGCACACACGCACGCCAGGGACTTGTCAGTGCCGGAGGGGGAGCTCGCCTTTTGCTCCTCCCTACCCCCCCCCCCCCCCCATTCCCCCGCACCGCGGGGGCTTTTGTTATGCCACTGGAATGTGGGTAGAAGGGGATTCGGGATCGTATTATAACCAGTAGTATTTTCCCTCTTATTCCAGGTTGAAGGATGTTAAAGGAGACGTCATTACTTGTTTTCGCCTTAATGTGAAATATTTGGTGAAAAACAGTTTTTGGGTTTGTGCATTTTATCCAAACCAGGGATTGTTTTCCTGACCGAAACTTGGTTACACGATTCCTCTGGCCCTGACTGCTATAGCACTCTCCACTTGATTCACATTTCAAAAGAATTTTATTATTTTAAAAGCGCAATATGAAACATAAGATACAGGCCAAAGTGATACAATTGATATCGGACAATAAGGTAATACATTATGATAAAACTAATTAATAGGGAAACAAATCAATGTCATTCATTAATCTGCAGATATCAGATAAATAAGTTACTTAAGGAGGGAAGACCCAAAATGATATCTGGCAAAGAAATATATCAAAAGTATCACCCACAGATGGCAAATTAGGGAAAAGAGGGAAGAGAAGAAAGGAAGAAAGCAAAGGCGGAAAGAGTAGGAAAGAGAAGAAGAAAGAGAAAGAGAGACAGAGAGGAGAAACGGAAGAGGAGAGGATTTCCAAAGGAATCACCCAACACAAGACAACACTAACCAGACAAATCAAAGGGAAATTGCGCCACCAACCCTTCAGAGGCCAACTCCATGTATGAATCTAAGGCTTTCCAAACACCAGAGGAAATAGAAGGAGAAAGATGAGCATGGTCCACTGACGTATGAGCACTACGTAGAAAGGAAACCCAAGCCCACCAAGTATGATAAGAGACGGACGAAAAGGATTTCCACTCCATGAGAATTACTTTGACTGCAATAGTTAACAAGAGGTCCAACAACTGTAACTCCATGGGATCTAAAGGCAGAGGGACTGGGGACGCCAACGGACCCAAAAGAATTAATGGAAAAGACAGCTGGAATTTGATGTTAAAGATGAGCATGAGGTGTTTGTGAACTAAATCCCAAAAGGAATGGAGAAGGGAACAATCAAGGAACATATGTTGAAAATCACCTGGTAAAAGCCCGCAGCTCCAGCACAAATTGTCTTCTTTAAGATTAAGTGAATGCAGACGAATGGGAGTCCAGTGAAGAAGATTAATAGAGAAAAACTTAGACTGCGTTAGGGAAGGGGCAATTTTGTTACGAAGAGAAAATTTACCAATATTTTGCCAGGTATCAGGAGAGATATGAGCAGTAACACTCTGATCAAAATGATGTAGCCATTTTTGCTGTGTGACAGTTTGGGAGGGGAGTGAAGAGGACGATAAAAATTTGTAAATCCGAGACGCAACGTGACCAGTCCTAATCCAAAGCTGAAAAAGCGTAATCGTAGGGGAAGAAGGATGAAGGTGTAATTTAGCAAGTGCAACCTTAATCTTAAGAAAAGTATAAAAATCTAAATTAGATAAAGAGAAATGTTGAGCAAGGGATGAGAAAGGGGAAGGATCGTTATTAGAATCATAGAGATGTTTAACAAGTGAAACACCCTTCCCAGCCCAGTAAGACATCAACTCAGGGTCAATAGAGCGAGAGAATGGAATAGAAAGGGTGTTTGTGGTTAAAAAGGATGCAGTCGGCAGTGGGGAGGCCAATTCCTGTTCTATTGTCAACCATGCTGGAGCATGAATAGATGTAGAAGAAAACCAAAGGGCACCCTGGGACGCCAGAAAAGCAGTTTGATACTTCCCCCAATCAGGAAAATTACAGCCGCCCTTATCATAAGATTTCCGTAAAAATTTATAAGCAATCCTAGCCCTTCTATCATTCCATAAAAATTTAGAAGTAAGCAAATCAAGTTCATGAAAGAAGGAATCAGAAAGCCTTACTGGAAGCATAGAGGAAACAAAATTAATAATAGGAGTGATCATCATTTTAAGGGTCTGCATACGGCCCCACCAAGAAATATGCTTCGGAGACCAATTTTCTAAGAGACGTCTCACCTTAAGAATAGTTTGGGATTCATTGTAAATAGCCGTAGCATATAGGGTGGAACAGAAATGGATACCCAGATATTTTAGCTGTTTAGATTGCCATTTAAAGCCCGCCGAACCCATATGAGAGGAGAAGCAATAAGCATTTAAAGGAAACATCTCTGTCTTATCTTTGTTCAGAGTGTATCCTGAGACTTTTGAAAAAAGAGCAATCGTATCCGAAATAGCAGGAATGGCCAGTGCAATATCATCAGAAAAAATGAGAACATCATCTGCGTATGCAGCTGTTTTTAATTGATGAGACCCAAAAGAGAACCCCTTAATATCTGGATGCGAGTCAATCATTCTGAGGAGAGGATCAATGGATAACAAAAATAAGAGAGGGGACAAAGGACACCCTTGTCTAGTGCCCTGACACAGGTTAAAAAAGGAAGACGTAGCACCATTCACCCGTATATTAGCCCTAGGACGGGAGTAAAGAGACATAACCATACGAATAAAGGACTCACCAAGATTATGTGCACATAGAACAGCACTTAAAAAAGGCCAAGAGACCTTATCAAAGGCCTTTTCAGCGTCAAGGGCCAAGGCTGCCGCCGGAAGATTAGATCGCTTAGCGGCACCAAGAATATGACAAAAAGTACGAATATTATCCCGTGCAAGACGCCCCTTTACGAAACCTGTTTGTGAAGGATGAACCAATTGGGGAATAAAGGACTCTAAACGTTTAGCTAGAATTTTAGCAAAAATCTTGGCTTCCATGTTAAGAAGGGAAATGGGACGAAAATTTTTGGGATCTGCGTGATCCTTCCCTTCTTTGGGGATAACTACAATAGTAGCATCAGCCGCGGAACCAGACACAGAACCATCCTTAATAAAAGCATCAAAAACGGATTGGAGTTTCGGGACAAGCACGGGAATAAAGGTTTTATAAAACGCAATAGGATAACCATCAGGACCAGGAGCTTTACCAGACCGAGTAGCTTTGATCGCGGAAATGATTTCATCAGAAGTAATCGGGCAATTTAATGATTGATTATCTTCCTCCGAAACAACTTTCAAAGGAACCGACTTCAAGAACTCCTGACATTGTTCAAAAGAAGCTTGAGCCGACGGGGTATATAAGTTATTATAAAAATCGCGGAAAACATCAAGGATTTCTGCAGTTTGAAATTTTTTCTTACCAAGCTGGTCAGTAATAGAAGGAATTTGGAAAGTATTACAAGAAGATTCCTGAAACTTTAAAGTGGCTGCAAGAATCTTGCCCGCACGATTTTTTAACAACAGTCTCTTAGATTTCTGAGCCTGCAGGCCAATATGAGCTCTCTTAGTGACTATAGTATTGTACGAATACTTTAAATTCTTAATAGATTGGAGGCAGGTCTTGTCCTGAGAATGTCGAAAAAGGGATTCCTGACGTTTGATCTCATCTGCTAAGTCCGTGAGTTCCTTTTTAATGGCTGCATTTCTCCTTGACATACATTTAATGACCTGACCACGGAACGTACATTTGAAAGAGTCCCAAAGAACAACAGGGGAACTGACCGACCCAACATTCTCAATAAAAAAAGTCTCAATGTCATTAGAAAACTCTCGCACCAAGGACTCATCATGTAAGATTTCTGTGTTGAGTCTCCACGAACGAGCTCGTGCCCTAGGGACAAAGGACGTAAGAGTAAGTGTCACTGCGGCGTGATCAGAAACTAAAATAGGGTGGATAAGCGGAGAAGAAGAAGATTGAACCAAAGAAGAGTGAACCAAAAGATAGTCAATGCGTGAAAAGGACGAATGAGGGGAAGAAAAAAAGAAGTCACTACCAGTGGGATTATGAAGACGCCAAACATCCTGAAGATGGGTAAGAGAACACATATTAGTCATTTGTTTGTGTGCTTTAGGGGGACGAAAGTTAAAGGCAGAATTCCTATCCAAGATAGGGTCCATTGGCAAGTTAAAGTCACCACCTACAATAAGATTGCCAGAGTGAGGGGTATCCTCGAGCTTTTTGGTGATAGCATTCCAAAAGGACGGGTCATCCTTGTTGGGGGCATAAATATTCATGACAAATAAGTCAGCATTACCATTGGATACCTTAGATAGTAACCAACGTCCCTCTGAATCCTGTTCAGAGGAAACGATAGATAACCCAGAGTGTTTAGAAACTAAGGTAATTACCCCATTCCTTTTACCACAAGCATCCGAACAAGCAACATCAGAGACCCACTCTTTCTTCAGAAACAACGCCTCCTTGGCAGAGAGCTTTGTCTCCTGAAAAAGGACGAGATCCGAAGAAAGAGACTTACAGTAGTCCAAAATCTTTGACCTTTTTACTGGATGATTTAACCCTTTAACATTAAGGGAAAGTATATTTAGTCCAGACATAGAACCAATATTAGGAAAAAAAGATATTCCATATGTGACATATGAAGCGCAACAACCAGGAGAGCTAACCAGCAGACATCAACAGCCAACACACAACCGGGTGAGACCAAAGAGGAAATCCAAAGAGAAAAAAGGAAAGAAGAGCAAAAGGACAGCAAGAGAATACGCAGAGAGAGAGAGAAGGGCCCATCCGGCAGGTCTGGAAGAGACCAAAATCATACAAGGGGGGGGCATGGGAAAAAGAGCGAGGGCCAACAGGAGGAGTAACAACAATGGCATAAAAAGCCCCAGAACAGTGCATAACTGATTATACATTAAAAGGGAAGACTATCTAAAAGCTAAGAACTGGAATTAATGATAGCTACTTAGAAAACAAAGCTAAATGAGAGACTATAAAGGCAACACGTTTGACCAAATTAATGTATACATAACAACTAAAATGAATCATAAAGAACGGTAAGAGCAGGAAAGATAGAGAAAGAAAGCACTTTCAGGCAATAAGAGCTGATGGAAAGTGAACTAAAAAATAACAATATTATAGGTAGAACCATACCAAAGCAGACTCTATCAAGAGAAAAAGGAACATAATGAAGAAAAAGAAGAAATACAATCTAAAGCATACTATATGATACAATATGAGAAAAATAAGTGAAACATAGTAAAAAACGGTATATAACCTTCTATCAATATTACAGTCAATGAATCCCTATGGCAGTTAAATAAGAGACCTAATACTATATATAAATGTGTAAAATCTATATGCAATCTTATAAATAACTGATCATGAGTAAATAAAGCCATATACACACAAATTAGCAGAATAAATATGCTTGCCTAAGTAAGAGAACATGTAGATAAGAGAGGCATAAATCTATCAAGTACAAGGCATCTATAAAAAACTAATCTACTCGAAAAAGACAATTAATAACACAATGTAATCAAAACACTCCATGAAAAAATCAATAAAGTAGGTATAACTAGCAACTATATGAACATCACATATTAACTCTAAATATAGCCATAAATAAACACCTATTAAACATATATGCTTAAAACACCTAGACACACCATACAACAACACGTTGATAACGCAACGGAAAACACAATGACCTACTCCGTAAAATACGGAATAACAGGAAACAAACATGAAGCAAAAAGACCGACCACAAAGGGATAAGATAAACCAACTTTACCACAAAAATCGACGCACCTAACGAAGACATGCAACGGGAGAGGAAAAGGACCATGACCTAATACGTCGAGAGACAAACCGGGGAGGCAAGGAGTAACAAGACGACACGCGAACAGGAGTGAAGTCAAGCCAACAAGAAAAGCTACCACAAAAAATTAAAAGGTTTATACAGTAAAACTAACAACACTAAAGACCAACACATCATACCGATAATAGGGAAACACCAAGAGACGACAAAAATACGTCAAACCCAATGAGCATAAAGACCACCGCGCAGATCTAAAAGCAGCTAGACTTAATAGATCTGACAAAGACAAAAAACAACGCAATATATATAGCCACATCAGGTGCCAGAAGAACCAGGAACATGTGAAGCCCCTGTTTGAAGATCCATCTGCAACTCCATCTGATTATCCAAAAACGAGGCCAAATCCGCAGGTTCGTCAAAAATCCTGACACGACCTTTGAAAGTAATGCGGAATTTTGAGGGACCAGCAAAAGAGAAGGGGATATTCATCTCAGACAAACGCTTCCGGAGATTAAGAAAACCCTTTCTCCTTATCACCGTGTCCCTGGCAAAGTCTTGAGAAATTGAGATACGATGGCCATTCCAAGAGACCGCTCTAACCTTCCGCATATGGGCCAAAATCTGCTCTGTATGTTGATGACGCAGCGGTTTAAAAATTATCGCCCTTGGTTGCGTAGCAGACTTGGGGCGAAAGGAGGGGACACGGTGTGCCCGTTCCAGTTCAAAATCTTTATTGAAAGAAATTTGTAGTGTAGATGGAATCCATTGATAAAGAAACTCAATCATGGAAGATGAATCTTTCTCAACCTCCTCTGGAAGACCAAAAATACGCAGGTTGGATCTACGATTACGATCCTCTTGTTCAGTGAGGTCTTTCCTCAATGCTGCCATGGAACGCTCTATCTGCGTGAGAGATCTAGAGTGCTTTTGCATGGTATCCTCTGCGCCACTAATCCGTGCTTCTGTACCTGAGACACGAAGGGAAAGGGCCTTGAAATCATTCCTGATGGCTAATACCTCCACCTGCAGTAAATCTGTATTTGTCTTAGTAGACTGCGCAATTTCATAGACCTCATTAAGGCGCGTCAGGATGGACTCAAGAGTCGAATTAGTGTCTTTAGGAGCAGACTCAGGAGTTGGGGATACCTGTTTGGACCTCTTAAGAGATGCTTTAGAGTCCTTAACGTCTTTAGCATTCGGTGAAGGGGCCATATTCTCAGCCATAGGGCAAACCACCTCCACAGGAACAAAATACACCTCCACAGATAGAGCGAGAGCAAGAAATGTCAGGGGCTGTAAAACACTCAATGTGCGAGAGGAAAAAGGAACAGGAAGGAATAATGTACTTGCATCAAAAGAGCCGAGTAGAGATTATGGCAGGCGATCCCCGTCAGAAAAAAACACCACACAAAAAAAAAAAAAACTCACGTGCTGCAGGCGCCAGTAGGCACACACCGACACCTGAAAACAACCAAAATCAGGCCAAGAGCAAGGAAGTCTCACATAGGGAAGTGGCAGTGCGTCTGATGAAAAATAAAGTAGCAGAACCCACAAAAAACACGCAGTGGGCAGCACTACAATAGGCGGCAGAAAAAAACAAAATAAACTCAAGAAAAGTGAAAAAACGTCACCAGCTCCTGTATGCCTCCATTCCTGACAGGACAGACCAGTAGCGTCGTCGTGAAGAGGTGATAGTACAAACTCCCTCACAGAAGAAACAAAATGGCGGCCGCTCGTGCAGACATGAAGCGCCACCTCAAAATGCCGAAATATGGAGTCTGGCCACTCTTCATCACCAGAAAAGACCCTCGTGGCGTACACGGCAGTTTCCCAGGCAGGATGTCATCCTCTGCGCTGAACAGGGCATTCCTCAGCGGCAGAAATGTCTCCGTCGGCCCCTGCTCTTTACGGAGCTCAAGCGCGATCCGCCATCTCGCAGCGGCGCGCAAGCCACGCCCCCCCCACTCTCCACTTGATTCGACAGCATAGGGCTAATAAGATAGAGGGTGGCATTGTGGCAGCCTTTAGAGGCGCGTTCAGAGGCTCCGTTTCCTGCTGTGAGGTAACAGTTTTCTACTTTGAACTTAATGCTGTGAGTTCGCTCATGGGTTTGTCTTATACATACACCTCAAGGGCAGAGACTGAATTTTATACAATCTTTAGGCTCCTTATTGGAACCTCTACTGCACAAAGGTAATTTGACTATTTTAGGAGACGTTAACTGCCCCTGGAAATGGCAGAGAACTGAGACACCGTCACTCTCATGAGACACTGATCACACTTACCTTCTCGAAGATAGTGGATCTTCCTACACACAGTGTGGGCATACGCTCAATGTGATATATACTAACCATGATTTGATAAAATTCACTGCTTCTTTCCCGGTAACCTGTTCGGACCATTTTGCCATATCTTTTCATTTCCAGCCGAGATGAAAGCGCGTGGCTATGTCCTAGCTAAATTATCTCAAACCTGGAGCAAAGTCTATCAGGATAATGTCACCTTAGGGCTAGAAGAGAATCCGCATTCTAGAAGGACGCCAAACCTGCGGCTGTGACCTTAATGGCTGGATTAGCACACCTCTGGATAGGACTGCACCAGTGGATTAGCACATCCCTGGATAGGACTGCACCAGTGGATTAGCACATCCCTGGATAGGACTGCACCAGTGGATTAGCACATCCCTGGATAGGACTGCACCAGTTCACTTGGTGAAACACAAAAGGGTGTATCATATCCTTCTGGGTACTCAAGTAGTTTTGGAGTTCTTAAGCAGAAATGCAGAAGGATTGAATAGAAATGTAGGTAACACTATTTCGACGCTGATAAAATTACTTGTAGAGAAGCCGTAGTTTAATATAAAACAGCAATTGTTAAGGACAAATCGAGCTACTTTACACACGAACTGAAAGCTTTAAACACCCCATCAAAGATCTCTTTGCAATTATTAAATACCGGGAGGCAGGTCCACTAATATACAGATGTACAGTATCTGCAATCAGCTGGTAAATTTGTTCCAAAAGAAAATCAACATCTATTGAGACTTCTGCATCGACATACTGCCGGAGTCGGGTAGTGAGTCCCACAGTTTAAACGCAGTCCTAAATAATTTTATTTTTTTCTATCAGAAGCGCAAGTGAGTGAACCCCTTTTGTCTGCCCAAGTGGGGGCGCCCTTTGACCAGGCCCCCCCCTCATACTTTCACAAAGTCTCATGTCAATGTGTAATTTATCTTTAGAGTGACACATTTCTCAGGGTAATTCCTCCTCTTAAGGAATCTACTGCTGATCTTGCAGTTTGGCCTATTTCTTTATTGCCACTACCAGCAAAAATCATAGAGAAAGTATCAAAGCAGGAGCTATTGCTAGCCTTGGAATGCCACAATCTTCTTGACTACTGCCAAGCAGGCTTTAGGAAAGGCTACACTGTTCTCATGTCAGTTCGGTTACTGATGACTGCAGAAGCTTTCTACATCATGGAGTCTCCCGGGCATTGCTATTAGATCTGTCAACAGTGTTTGACACAGTGGGCCACTCCATCCTAGTATCCGAATATCCAAGTTTGGCTTTCATGAAAAGGCGCATAAGCTCCTCAAGTCATTTTTGACAGGGAGATTACAAATCATGGCTTGTAAATATTTTGGGCCTCCTATACGAGGTTTTGGAGCAGGGCAGTGCCGCAAGGAATCTTGCTGCGCTGTGTCATAGGAAAAGGGAAAGGAATGCGCTGTATCTGTGAAATACGGCGCATTCCTGTCCTTTTCCCCTGCGCTGGCGCACAATGGGCTGCCGTGCGCCAACGTAGGCCCCCTTGCGCCATGGGAAAAGGGTATCTACGTTGTAGGGGTGATTGTTTTTGTGCAGGAAGGTGGACCTTCCTGCACAAAAACAATCACCCCTACAACGCAGACACCCAACACCACCCAAGGGGTGGTGTTAGGGAGCCGCAACAAGGAGAAATACCCTTATTTCTCCTTGTTTTTTCTTCTTTCTACGTGTACGGATAGAAAAAGGAAAACACCTATCATGATTGTTTTTGTGCAGGAAGGTCCACCTTAGGGTATTTCTCCTTGTTGCGGCTCCCTAACACCACCCCTTGGGTGGCATTAGAATCCAACGAATTCCCAGGTTTACGATTCCCCTTGAAAATCTGGGATGCTTCAGATTACATGGGGGTTGTGTGTGCACATATTTACAAGGCCAAGAAAAGTCACACAAAGTGGCTTTGCATGGCCTTGTAAACATGCTGCGGCACATTGCGCTACCGGAGCATCAAAAAAGCGGTGGCGCAAAAGTGATGCTAGGGGCCTCATAAATGAGATCTAACCCCTTTTTTCTGCCTTATGATGTTCCACAAGGGTCATACCTCAGCCCAACACTTGTTAATCTTTATATGTATCCGATGGCTGAGTAAGTGCGATTTTATGGTTTCTCAGTTTCATCGTAAGCTGAAAATACTTAACTTGTGATCAACATATTTAATGACACCTTGGCTGTGGCAGCAACATTCCAGAAATGTATCTGTGAGGTAGGTACCTGGATGAGGACACATTGCCTGCAACTAAATGGAGAGAAGACTGAGGTCTTGATGTTTGGTAAGGCTTCGAATACCTAGCCTAATCTATGGTGACCCTCTGAACTAGGAACTCTGCCTACGGCAGTAGATTCGGTGCCCATTCTAAGGGTCGTTCTCAATACCAAATCTCTCTTGCTACATGTCAACCAAGTGGCGGTGGCCTGTTTTTATATTATTAGGCAAATAAGTAAATTATTCCCTTTTATTCCACTTTCATCACAACTCCCTGTCCCTGGGGTGAATCGGGCACTGAGCATCAATTTGCAGAATGCTCAAAATGCAGCGGCAAGATTGATTCTGGGGATTCCAGGGCATCAAAACGTTTCGGCTGATTTTGTTGCATGCCGCACCTGTAGTCTCCATTTCAGATTCAACTCCTTAGTTGGATATCTCTTTCTTGGAGTGCCCTTTGCCACACTTTCTGCTAATGCATGAATGTGCTGTATGTGCCTCTCTGATAGGCACTGATGCCCTGTAGTCCGCACTGTTAGTTCCAGGGTCGCACATGAAGAACACAATGCCATTGTTTTCCTTTATTTGTGCTTGTTAGGAGACAGTTCATTTTAGCTAGATAAAAACGAATCAGCTGTTCTGCTGCTCTGCCACAGATTGATAGGAACAGTACTTTATTATCTAAAAAACGTCCGTGCTAGAGCTCTTTGAGAGGAGCATTTAGATGCTGGGATTATCACGGAACCGCTGCGTACTGTAAATGAGATGCAGCTCTGCTGACTCCAACCTCCATCCTGCTAAGGAAGATAACCTGTGCATTGCTTCCAGATTCCTGACCCATAAGACCAAGGTATGAGGGTTAGGCTATCCTAGTTGAGCTGGCATAGGGTCCTCCCGCTAGGCTCTCTTTAGTATAGTATTAAATACAGATAGGAGTAATCAAACATTAGCAACAATTAACATGGTTGAATTGTTCATATTGTTTACCATTCTAATAATGCGGATTACAGTAACTTCTCATCTTTCTAATAATCGCAGCTCATGCTTTCTTTGCAAAAATACGATCATTTCAAATAATGTTTGAAAATGCATAGTCGTATCTTTCTTGTGTTTACCTTTGGCATGCAAGAGTGAACAAACGAAAAGGTTAGATCTCTTTCCACAAAATCCTTGCCAACAACATTTGCACTCAGGTTGGTTTAGGGGTTGGATATGGCACTGTGAGCTAGCTATATTGTGTGGGTCGAAAACACAGTTCCGCTATATTTGTAGGAACCATATAACAATTTGAAGTACCTGCATTTGTTGCCTGTCCGTAAAATGGTCCATGTTTAAGCCTCTGTGTAAGGCACACAAGGCTTTACATGAGACCAAGCCAGACAATGTGAAGGCTAGGTTCAGATGCATGTTCCAAGGAGAGCTCAACTATCTTTGTAAAAGATGGAGTAGATGGGGAGGGTTAACTTTTTGAATTCTCTTGCCTATGAAATTAAAGCCATTGATAATAATTTTCATTTTAGAAAGCATATTAAATTCTGGCTATTTCACCTCTAAGGTTGAGAGTCATTCCTTGGTATCATGAGAGGTTTTTCACAGCACCAAGATGCCTGTAAATTAAAAGTTGCGTTTAGGAATGTCATTCATTCAAGCCTGACTTGTCCGTAGTGCCAAGAGCCCGAAGCTGACATCACACATATGTTCTGGAACTGCCCCATGGCTAAAGACCTCTGGCGCAAGGTCACAAACATACTAGCTGACATAACAACCGAAGCAACCATGACGAGTTATGTTATTTTACTTTATTAAGTGCTCGAATCACCCCCAAAGGGTTATCTCGGCGTGAGACCAAAACGATGGGCAGGACGCAAAAAGCACTCTGAAAATAAGTACGTCTTTTTTTAATTTTTTTTTATTCTTTTTATTGGCATTTACACATATTATCAAACAACACCAATACGAGAGGAGTTTCAAAATACAGTAGTTTCTGCAGCGTACCCGGGGTGAGGAAGGAGAAGTAAACACAGAAAATCTCCTTTACCTGAAGTCCAGTTTCAAAAAGAAAAAAAGAACAAACAGGAAAAACCCCCAGTATTCCTTTGCCTCATATAGTGTAAGTAGGGAACCGTGTCAGAAATCCCCCCAGTCATACTTTCAAGGGGAATCGACGAGGTCCAAGTGCTTCCGTAACTCACGCTTCCACCCAACAAGTTCAATAAGGCCAAACCCTAATAAGTACGTCTTAAGCGCTTTTCTGAAGTGTGAGTGATTTTCACAGGTGCGTAGTTGTATTGGCAGTTTATTCCAGAGGTGAGAAGCAAGGAAGGAGAACGATCTGCAGCCTGTCCTGGCTTTTCTGAACCTAGGGACATTAAGCCAAGACTTGTTACAAGATCTTAAAAGTCTCGAAGGGGTGTAAAACAAAAGTTTAGAGGTTAAGTATATGGGCCCTTCTCCATATAGGGCGTTGTGGGTTAAACCGCAGAGCTTAAAAATAATTCTCACCGGTAGCCAGTGCAGGGAATGAAGAGTACAGTTGCCGTGTCAGGGGGGAGGTTACATACAAGATGTGCGGTGGTGTTCTGAACTACCTGAAGTTTAGAGAGTAGCTTCTCATATATGGAGGCCAAAACTGAATTGCCATAATCCAGACGGCTGATAACCAGTGCATGGACAAGTGTTTTCCTTGATGAGAATGGTAGTAAGGGAAAAACTCTTCTCAGCAAATGCAACATAAGAAAGCAAGAGCCTGTAATGGCCGAGGTGTGTTCTATCATAAATAGGGATTGGTCCAGGCGGACTCCCAGGTTTTAACACTAGTTTGGTGGCCATCAGAACTGGGTTCTGACCTAGTACCCAGTCAGGAGCCAAAAGAAGTTGGCCTTTTCCGAATAACATAATTTCACTTTTTGTGGAGTTAAGTGGAAGTCTGTTTTCCGACATCCAGGTTGCGAGTGGCATCTTGGGACTGTTCAGACGCAGGAAGCGCTGCAAACCGTTTCATAGACCTGCCAATGCTGATGGTCCGTAAGTTAATTGCCATGTACTGGAAGGCTAACACACTGCCTAGTTTGGGACAGGGCGTGCAGCGAAACTTAGGAGGGGCAGGGCATAGACGATGGTGCTGCAGCAGGAGGAGGCACGAGCACTGCTTAAGACACCCATAGCAGTGGACTGGGAAAGCTTGTCATGGGCCTTGCAGGCACCCCAGGAGGCGCTCCCTGCGCAAGAGTGAGGCACTTACCCTGCTGGTAAAGGGTGCTGCTCTGCAGAGTACCACTTCCCTCCCAACACGTTAGCTTGCTCTAGAGACTGGAGGTGAAGTGTACACGGGGGATGGGGTACAATGTCGCACATCCCAGGAGCTGCAATTTCCTGAAAATTGGGGTGGGCATGCGAGGTGGGTGTGCTGTGGGACTGGAGGGACCTCTTTCTCATTTTGAGTTCCTCTTGAATAAGAGTGCTATTGTTATGGCTTGTTTACTATGTTCTAGTCTTATAACTCAATGAACCTGTATCTCCTGATAGACACAGTGAAGTATAATATTGTGCAGTGATTATAGTGGGATCATGATGCCTCGATATGTGCAAACGGTGAGCGTGACTGCTTTGTACACTGCATTAACAATACTATAAAACCTAGTAAAGATGGTTCAACTATTCATTCATTCAAGCCTTTAAAGAGCTTGTGGATAGAGAGCTTGGTTAATAAAAGGAGGAGTGTATCATCTGCAAAGATGGTACAGGTATTCTTGAGTTGTAGAGGCTTGGGTTATCCAGATTCAAATTCTCTAGGTGTGAGCCAACATTATTCACAAATAAAGAAAAGAACAAAAGGGTTCGGATGTACCTTTAGTGCACACCAGTAAGAATTGGGAAACTCAGTGGTCTTCTCCATTTAACCAATATCAAACCGTGCTGATGCATCAATATGTGAGCATTGTCGAGCTCGTATCAAAGAATAACGTAATCACCGACACTCCAATGCAAGCTATAATTGATCTCTCTTAACCAGAACAAAAGCTGATTGAAGATCACTAAATGTTAGATACAGCCCCTTTATCTTAAACTTTGCATGAAAATTAGGTATAGACACATGGCCTGGAACTTTATACCAATACTCTTCCTGAAGTCAGCTTGACTGTCAGCAAGAACATTTCCTATATCAATCCTATCTTGTATACCATTTAAGAAAACTCATCAATAGATATTGCCTGTCCCTCCAATAATGATATGGAGCAATAGATGGATTAGTTTGTGTTCCCTTCTTGTGTATCTGAACAGTTGTCGCTGTGTGTCATGATCTAGGGATATTACCAGTTCTCAGGCCTCCATTAAGACCTTTAGTGAGGACTGGAGCCCATAGTTTTAATACCAGTAGTTCTTTACAAAGCTGTACCAAGTCCGGGAGCTTTCTTTGATTGCTGTTTTGAAATTACATTTTCTACCTAAGCAATTGTAGTGTCTAAGCTATCATTCAAAATTGACAGTTCTTCAATAGTTGGGTTTTGAGTAGGTTTAACTTCGACCGAGACGGAAACATAAAGCTTCATAAAGTGCCTAACACACTCCTGTGGCCCAATACATGTTATTCGTTTGTCCATTATAGCCCTGCGAGATAAGTGATCAGAATCTTCTAGAGTTTTTCTCTGTGGCAGCTTGCCTTGTATTTTCCCAGATCTTTTGTTGCTTTACGGTCCCCCCCCCCCCCCCCCCCCCATCCATCTGATTTATGTAGCGTCGAATAAATCTCACAAAAACAGTCTCTGTCTAGACTCATATTTCCTTTCAAAGCACGAGTCGGCTCCTTCTGCGTGGTCCAACATTCTTGACCATACCAGTTCCCATCTAGGTTGCCATCATTGGCAAAAGGAATAATGTTAGTGGTTGTTAAGAAGGTAGATACATTAGAAATAATTTGCTCATGAAGTGTTATCACCCTAATCTCATCAGCCCCTTCAAGTACTAATAACAATTCTAACAAGCTAAGGTAAATTGAGTTCATTGTATTTGGGGCAAAGGGGTCATAATGTTTCTAGAATCCGTCTAACTGCCCTTCTTCTACCGGACTGCACGACTGATTTTTTTTTTTATATCATCTTCATTACAAACATTAAATGTTATTTTGTTTTTACCATTAATAAGAAGGGGATTGTAGTCACTTTCGGGTCGAGCAATTACCCACACCATTTTCCTGGCTTCGACATATAATAAATGAGGGATGAGCTTTTTTTTCCTCTATAAGTAGTTTTCGCAGGGACATCTGATGCAGTGCAACCGTTGAGGTGCTATAGCCCACAAATCAAACATAAAAGGTGATGGGTAGCATTCCAACCCATCATTCTTTTGCCCATGATGTCGCCTCAGTTTGGACCCAAGCATATGCAAATCAGTCTTGACCCTGCTCCAATAGGAACAGCCCAGCCTGAAGTGCCAGGTCCTCCCTGAACAGCAATCTAAGCCTGGTTTCGCCCTGGTTAGGGCTGTTAATCTTGGTTCCAGTTGTTCCATTTAGAGTTAAGTTCTTTCTCTGGGCAATCACAAGAAAGGCTGCTCCAGCCTTATTCAAGAGTCTTTTGACCGTGTTCATGGGTTGTAAGGAACTGTTCGGCCTCAAGATTTAATGCAACAGGGACGTAGAGAAAGAAGCTTGTACTCTTCCAACAGAAAAGAACTGTTGTTTATCCGATGGGGTTTGGTTTAAAGCAGCGCGCTCAATGGGCTTATCATCATCACCTCATGCAGCAGTTAAAATCGAACCCTGGGCACTCCCATTCTAGTTGTCTGCCTTTGCTTCCTTCTCTTGAGTGTTAATGGTTTGCCCAAGTATTGCATTTCTTTGCTTGCAAAGGAACATCGGCTCCATATCTGTTGTGACAGCACAAGGAGCACACTCAGAATCTAGCAGGAGTATTTTCTTCCTATTCTTTAAATAATTGTCTTAGTAAATATACTATATAAGTTGTGCTATTGCTTGTTTTGTTTCTCTTGAATTTCTTGCTCCTTTTAGCTTTCTAAAAAGACCTCTGCGTTTCTTTTATATGTATTGCGTGGAGACTGGAATCCGATACCTCAGAGCATTAAGATCGTTCGACAGTGAAGAGTGTCTTGCTAATTCTTCATTTGTATCGGTCTCAGTTGCAATTTGTGAGGTTACTGCCATTACATTATTCACAAATAAAGAAAAGAACAAAAGGGCTCGGATGTACCCTTAGTGCACACCTGTAAGAATTGGGAAACTCAGTGGTCTTCTCCATTTAACCAATATCAAACTGTGCTGATGAATCAATATGTCATCCTTGTAGGGCTCGTATCAAAGAATAACGTAATCACCGACACTCCGATGCAAGCTATAATTGATCTCAATTAACCAGAACAAAAGCTGATTGAAGATCACTAAATGTTAGATACAGCCCCTTTGTCTTCTATTTTGCATGGAAATTAGGTATAGACACATGGCCTGGCCAATTATACCAATACTCTTCCTGAAGTCAACTTGACTGTCAGCAAGAATATTCCCTGTATCAATCTTATCTTGAATACAATTTAAGAAATCCATCCGTTTGCATCATTACTTCATTTTTAGCAATTAGATCTCTCATTGGACTTCCCCCCACATGCTTGGACGTAATCTTTCAGTCATCATCATAGAAACATGATTGATGCTCAATACAAATCTCTCAAGTAAAGCAAGGATCAAGGTCAACATTCTCTCCAAAGCTTGCATTGATTTAGATATAATATAGTCACTATTAGGATTATGTGCACAAGCTAGGTCATACATTAATAGAATAGAAGATAGTCCTGATCTAGGGCCTAGCCACTTTGGAGCCCACTCTTAGTCTTCTACTGAAATTGGCTTGTCACCCATCACCATAATTCTTTGGTAATTAGCTGGATATTGGGTATATCTCTAATCATAACGGGTACATCAGGAAGAGTATAATCATTGAGAGAGGAAGAAGCTAGCGGGCTAGGCGATATTGCCTTTGGGCACTCTTTTTCCCTCTATGTGTGATAGAGAAAAACTCTAAATTCTTACCCTCTACAATTCATCAATGGCATGAGTCTCTCTCCAAATCAGGATGGAAAAATAAATTCACCAAAGCTACACCACTCTGGAAAGCACAGCAACTTGGGACAGCAGGCATTAGAAAGAGTTTACTCTTTCTAATGCCTGCTGTTTACTCGACACTCAGGCAAGATGGCGGCCGCGTAGTTGCGGTCGTTAGCAGCAGGTCGCAAGGAGGATGAAGATCGAAATCTGAGATCACCTAGGTGAAAACGGGACTGGAGGAGAACCGAGCTTGGGATGATTCTTTTATTTCGTTGTGACTGTGGCGGTGGTTCAGGCAGCGGCATACTTACTGCATTGGCGGCTTCGGCTTTGCGTTCCTTCTACCGGTGGAGACCTGTGGCCGGCTGTGGACGGAGACAGTGGTGGTTGCGAAGGCAGCGGAGAACACGGAAGCAGCGGGACGGAGCCGGCTGCCCTCTGGAGGGGTCGCGGGATTTTGGTGGTGCGGACGGCGAGGAAGATCCAGGCAGCTTGTGCCCCCCCTCGTTAAGACCTGACACCCGACGGGTAAATACCGATTCCGACATCATGCCCCCCAAAGGAAGCAATTCTAGAGCGGCCGGGGTTAAAAAGAAGGGTGGAACGGATTGTGGAACAGCGTTGCAGGAGCAGGCTAACAATCCGGTTGAGATTCATCCCTCCTCCGTTAGGAAGCAACAGCTAGCCGGTAAGACCCGCCAGTGCACTACTACCCTTGCTACCACAGCTATCACAGCTCCCCCTATTGCTAGCATGTTTCTCAAATCCGGCAAGGAGAAGGGAGCTAAAAGTACTCTGCTTTTGGATCCTGGTGAGGGAACACACGTAAGGCAATATCCCTCTACTAAAGATTGTAGTATTAATGTGGGGGGAGCATCAGTTACCTCTGTTTCTGAACGAGGGAATACGCAGGCCGCTGCTTCAATGACCCCCACTGGGAAGCCTCCTGATGATACAGTTGAGGTGTGCCTAACTGTAGGGAGTCCTGAGGTTTCAGTTACCTCTATCTCTGATGGAGGGATTACGCTGGCTGTTACTAAAGACTGTAGTATTAACATGCTGGGGGGAGCTCCAGTTACTTTGCTCTCTGATGGAGGGAATACGCAGGCTGCTGCCTCAACGACGACTATCGCTACCCCTACTGGGAAGCCTCTGGATGATATAGGTGAGATCTCCTTAACTGTAGGGAGTCCTAAGAGGGGCCATCAGCTTAATGGAGGAGTACAGCTTGGGAAGGAGCTCTCGCATGAGACAGGCAGTGCCCCCTCAGGCACTCTTGGGACTGCCCCTGCCCCTGGGGACTCAGAGTCGAGCGCACTGGAAAAAGTCTCTAGCGAATGTTTTTTCTCAGTGTCCGAGTGGTCAGATGATGATGAACATCGCTCCTCCTCAGATGGCAGCACACACGATACGGATAGCGATATTGAGCAGGAGCCTCCCATTACCGTGGTCCGGCAAGGTGCAATCCTAAAGGAGCAAACCAATCATGATAACAGCTGGGCTCACCCACTGGCCGTGTCATCGCAAGCAAGCCCTTCAGGGGTCACCTCTCAGGTGGCCCTACTGGAATCAATTCACCAGGAAATTATTTCTCATCGAGAGGATACACGCCAAGACAGTAAGAAGACACAAGCCGCAATAAGGAAATTGCAGGGGGCTGTGAGGAGGCTGTCAAAGGTTAGCGCCTCATTGGGTGACAGAGTATCAAATCTGGAGGAGAGGATTGTGTCCTCAGAAGCTCAGGCCGCGGATGCTGTAAGCAAAGCCGATGCCCAGTGTTCACAGGTGTCGGATATTCAATGGAAATTGGAGGACTTGGAGAACAGGCAAAGACGGAATAATCTCAGGGTCCTGGGGGTCCCAGAGGGGGCTGAAGGGTCGGATATCAGAGCCTTTATCCTTAAACTGTTTGCTCTAGCATTCCCGGAGCTTGCCTCTTGGAATTGGCAGTCCGAGATTCAGAGGGCTCACCGTACCCCCTTTAAAGTTCGCACAAATTCCAGAGCAGGGGACAAGCCGAGGGCAATCCTGATTTTCTTTGGCAATTTCACTTTAAGGCAACTAGTTGCGGAGAAAGCTAGACCTGATGCAAAGAGGACTGCCGAAGGAGTGTCTTTTTTTGTCCGCCCGGATTTTTCCCATGCCACGGTCGAAAGGAGATGGAGGTTAAGGCAGCTTATAAAACCTTTCCAGGACAAGAAGCTACAAGCATATCTGATAAACCCGGCCCAGTTAAAAATTATTAAGGAAGGGAAATCGTTTTATTTCACCTCTGAGATCAAGGCGAAGGAGTTTCTCGACTCTCTGGACAATTAGGTACTATGGTTTATGTATGCGGGGGCATTCCCCTTAGTGGTTCCTCTCTTCTCCCTCCAGGTTTAATCTATATGTTTTTTTTTTTTTTCTCGATCTGTTGGATCTATATCTGGGAATTCTTCTTTTTATTCCTCGTTTGTGACCTATGCACACATCACATGCTCAGACTAGGTCTGAGCGCCTCATCTAAGGGGCTTGGGGAGGGGGAGGGGCGCTTGGGAGGGTTGGGGTGGGGGGGGTTCAGGGGGGTTGGCTCAGATTAGGGGGCTTAAAAAAGAAAAAAAATCAGTTGATTAGGTGTTGTAGAATGATTTATAGCTTTGAAATTTGCTCTATTGCTGACATACGAAATGCCTGTATAGGTAATGCTATTTTCTATAGGGCTTTTGCTTTGGCTTTGGCTAGGTTGTGTAGAAAACCCTATCAATATGAGCATTAAAATTGGCACTATTAATGTTTGTGGTTTGAATGACTGAAAGAAGCGTCAAGGGCTTGAGTTTTTAGTTAAACAAAATAGGCTAGATTTAATTTGTCTACAGGAGACCCACCTCCCCTGGGCCAACCGTAATCTGATGAATATAAGAGGGTATGAGTTGATCGTCTGTTCGTCACAGACTTCTACGATTAGGGGTGTGGCAGTGCTGGCCAGAACTTTACTAGGGGGTGTGAAAAGGGTTAAAAGTGATAGGGTAGGCCGCTGGGTCATTGCAGAGCTTGCTATAGGAGTCACAATTTGTTCTATTTATGGTTCAAACTGCGATGACCCAGATATCTTTGATTATTTGGAAGAAGAGCTGGCAGTCTGGCCAACACCTCTTATACTCTGTGGGGACTTAAATATCTCTGCAGCTTGGCATAATTCGGCCGATTATCGAGGAAGGAAACCTAGGGTGTATCGAGCACTGTCCTCCCTTATTTCTACACATGGGCTCAAAGATGTCTGGGGCGAAAAGGAACCTCAGGACCCAGGGTTCACATATTTTTCAAACCCGTTCCAAAAATTTTCTAAATTAAATTATTTCTTTATTTCTCAATCGGAAGTAAATAAGGTTACTATCAAGAAACTCCCCAGATTAATTTCCGATCACAATCCTCTTGTTTTGTCATATAGGGCTGATGGTTTGGGCAAAAAGCACTCGAATTGGACCTTCGAAAGAAAATTATTATCAGATCGGAGGTATATCGAACATATTAAAAAGTGGTCTGGGGAGTTTTTTGATGCAAACAGATACAGTGCTTCTAGGAATGGGGTCTGGGAAGCTTATAAGGCTGCTTTTAGGGGGGAAACTATTAGCTGCTCGGCTAGGTTAAGGAAGGAGGATAAGGCAATGGTTGATGAACTTATGGTTGATTTGGCAAAAGCGGAGTTACAGCACAGCGAACAAATATGCAGGGGATCGGATGGGTTGGAGTGCTTTAGGAAAATGGCGGTCATTAAAGCGGATTTGCAGAAATTGGTTACACAGAAGGCGGTCGGGGAGTACCAGGCTTCAAAGACGAAGCGATATGAGACCGGGGAACAGGCGGGTAGGATTCTGGCATTACGCATTAGACAGGATAGATCAAAGAGTGCTATCTTAAGTATACAGGATGAGGGAAAAACCTACTCGGAGACCAAAGACATATTAAATGTCTTTAAAAAGTTTTATCAAAAACTATACGACGATGAGAACCTCCAAAGTGAACAGTTTGACTGCCATAGTTTAGAGAATGGGAATACAGGCCCGTTACTTGATACAGCCTTAAGAGAGGAGCTTGATAGGGATCTAACGATAATTGAGATTAAAGATGCCCTCCGAGAATTAGCTGTCGGGAAAGCGGTGGGTCCCGACGGAATTCCTATGGAGGTGTATAAAACCTTGGAAAATGAGTTACTTCCCATTTTGCTGGATCTTTTTAATGGCATTTTGTGTTCAGGATTGATTCCTGACTCTTGGAAGGAGACCAATATCATTATCTTTCATAAAAAGGGTAAGCCCAAAGAGAAACCGGGATCTTACCGGCCTATCTCACTCATCAATGCAGACACTAAACTATACTCAAAAATTTTGGCTAAAAGGCTGGGGAGGGTCATTGGAGGTCTTGTTTCCCCATGGCAGCATGGGTTTGTGCCCGGGCGGGGCACTACGGACCACACTCGTCGGGCCATAACTCTCTTTGATGCCCATGCTGCTGCGGGGAGGGAGATGGCCATGATCCTCCTCGACGCAGAGAAAGCCTTTGACCGCGTAGTCTGGAACTTTTTATGGCATGTTCTCGCTCTCAGGGGCTTCGGTCCCAAGATCATCAAAGCTCTGCGAGCCATGTATTTAGACCCTGTGGCCAGGGTGTCGGTAATGGGCGAGAAGTCGGAGAAGATTTTGATCAAAAGAGGCACGCGGCAGGGGTGCCCCTGCTCCCCGATCCTATTTGCACTTTATATTGACCCCTTGATCCTAAAGATATTGGGCTGCCACCGGATTTGCCCTGTCATCTTTAATGGTTATACAACTAAGTTGTTGGCGTATGCGGATGACCTGGCGATTTTTACTAGTGACCCACATCAGGCAATGCCCGCATTAGTGGAGCTGGCCAAGGAATTTGGGAGTAGGTCTGGCTACCTGCTGAATGAAGAGAAGACCCAGATCATCTGTACGAAGAATATTACGAGATTAGATAGTAGATATTTAGACTCAGCAGTCTGTCTTGGGGTTAAGATTAATGTGGACGTCGATAAAATTATCATGGAAAATTATAGCCCTCTCATGACTGTAATGGAAGCAGAGCTAAAAAGGCTTGATGTTTTACACCTCTCCCTGGTGGGAAGGGTAAATGTACTAAAAATGTCTTTTTTTCCTAAGATTCTTTATCTGTTTCGAGCTATTCCGTTATTATTGGAGGAAAAATTCTTAAAAAATCTCGAAGGCCTCTTCAATAGGTTCATTTGGCAATACGGGAAAACCAGACGCTCGATGAATCTTATGTCACTCCCACCTGATAGAGGTGGTTTGGCTCTTCCTAACCTTCGGTTATATCATCTATCTTGTCTACTTGCTCATATGTCAATACTCTTTCACCGTGATTCTAGTCTAGTAGTGGCCCAGGGAAGTCATCAGCCCCCTCCCTCTATTTTTGAGCTCCTTTTTGGGAAAAGCGCTATAGGGCTACTCTTAAGGGAGGTTGATAGGAGATTCTAAAAAAAGCCTAGACTGAAGGTAGCGAATGGGATTTGGGGGACTTGGAAAGCAGTCCAAAAGCTGTTGGTAATCCCGAAGTACAACCCTTATCTCCTTCTCTGGAATTCTAATCTATTTCCGTTTTTGGGTATGAATTTGAGTAATCCTCTTTGGAGCGAAAACGGTATTAGATTCGTAGGCGATTTGTTGGAGGGGGAGGAATTCTTAAGCTTTGAAGCACTTCAGTTAAAATTCGGGATCTCTTCTAACCATTGGTTCTTGTATGGTCAGATAGTAAAAACAGCGACAGCTTTTAGACCAAGAATCACAACATTCACTAGTTTTCCTTTGGTAGACTATATTGGGAACGGGGGTAGTAAAATCAAAATTATATATAGCCATCTGTTGGAGGGAATACAGGACGATCTAGAGAAAGTTGAGTCCTCATTAGCAGTCAAAACAGGTGATCCCGATGTGGACCTAGATCTTGCTTTAATGTTAAATAGGAAATTATTTCGTTCATCTAACCTGAGGGCACAGCACTATAAAACAATTTTTAATTTGTATTTTACGCCGGCAAAACTTGCGGCGTGGGGTTTGGTGACGAAGGATAGCTGCCCTAGATGTGATAAAAGCCCAGCGGATTTAATACACATGTTCTACCAGTGTGAAAAGTTATCTATCATATTGAAAGAAATATCAATCTTTTTGGAGGGGCTCTTAAAATGTAAAATTATTATCTCTCCCACATTGATGGTAATGGGAGTAGATAGAAGTATGAAATTATGTAATAATGCGGAAGCTCTGGTCTTTATCTGTATAGCTGTCCTTCGCATTATTATTTCTGCAGGTTGGAAGGATTCTTCTCCTCCTACATTTCAAATGTGGCTGGCAAGGTTGCTTGGGATCCATAATATAGAATCTTGTTTATTTGATTTAAAAAGTCCCGCAGTAAGGGATAAGGGGCGGGCCATCTGGGCTCCATTAACCAGCTGGAGAAACCGTTAGCAGCCGTTCATTTAATTTTTTTTTTTTTCTTTTCTGCACTTACTTGTTAAAAGTTTATTAAGGCATTTGATGAATAATTAATTTTACTGTCTTGTTGATTTTCTGTGTATAACATCTGTCAACTCAATAAAAAAAAGAAAAAATAAAAAAAAGAGAGTTTACTCAATGGGATTTAATCAGAATTTCTAGATTGGGTGATCTATACACAAGTAGTGGAATGATCTCCTTCAAAAACCTACAGAAAACATATGATCTGGCCAAGACGGAATATTTCTGATATCTGCAGATCCGTCATGCTAAACACGCGGCACTGCCCAAGGGAACTGAACTCCCGGAGTCGTCTCCTCTGAAGTGTAGACACCTCGAGGAACATCTCTCCCAAAAAGCGATCTCACTAACGTTTAAAAAGCAAATCAACAACTTATCCAACTCACTTGTAGTGTTGAGGGATCGCTGGAGTGTGGACATCCCAGACTTGCAGGAGGAGGAATGGCCAGAGGCACTGGTGTTGTGTGTAGATTTAGATCCCGTATATAGGTTTCCCGATTTATGCCCTTATATAGGTACAATTCATATTGCCCTTATTTAGGCATAGAAAATCCAGCCATTATTTAGGCATTGTGCATGCTAACCAAATACAGGCATGGTCTCCTACATCCGTCCATCCACGTTACGAGTTCTTGGAAAACCAGACTCTTAAGCCTTTAGGAATTTCCCTTGGATATTGATTTCTCCAAGAACTCATTTAGTATGCATGAACATCTATTCCTTAGGGGTTCATTCATGACGTTCCGATGCCCGACTTTTACTTCAACACAGGCATTCCTAAACACCTTCAAGGTATAAATATACCTGCGCTTGCCCTGGCAAACCACGGTTCCAGCACGGTCCAGCTCCTCGTCATCCTCCTCGCAGAGAATCCAGCTCCAGTGTTTCTGACTCCCCTTGCAGGGTGTTAGATATCGAGTCCCAGAAAGAGATTCCAACCTCGCACATTCTAAGGTATGGCGCAGACAAGAACTTAGAAAAACTTTTGGCAACTTTGCAAAACTATAGCTAGCTGTACTTTAGAAAACAGCACCTACTTCTTACCTCGTACTACACTTAGGTTAGGTACACTGGGGTAGAACTATTTAGAAGCATCAGATGAGTATTCACATTTTAGCCTGAGTTATTTATGTATGTATTTTATAAATATATGTCATAGCTACAAACCATGCTATTGCAGTATTATTTTATCTTACTGCTAACTCTGTACATATTGTACTTTGCCGCCTGTCATACGATTGTAGCAGTTCATATCTCTTGCATGAGAAATAAGACTGTTCAATAAACCCTTTTTATTGAAACGCCCGTCTCTATTTCTGTGCAACTCTGTAGAAACGAAGCATGCACGATTGACTGGGTTCTGAGATTGTTCCGACTCTAAGGGAAACAAAGTTGTCATGTTTATGCGGTTGTTAGAAACGAATCCCTTCTTGTGTATTCAAGAAGTTTCTAGTGACTTCTGAGTTAGCTGGCTCACACAAGTAATTAAGATTAATGTACTCAATAGAGATATACTGACCTCAGTCCTATGTCAAATCTATAGTGTATACTATTCCCAATGCACAGAGCCTATCAGGGATATAGGAACTACACTACAGGGATGTAGCGATAAGGACCCGATTTCGACTAGTCAAATCAAAATATTACATAGAACATACATTTCATGCACCACACGTGTGAAGATGGGTCATAGGGCGGAAGCCACCTGTAATAGGGGATGCAGAGAGACAGGATCATTTTTCGATATTATATGGCAATGTTGAGAGATTCAGCTCTATTGGCAGGCAGTGGGTGACTGTATGTTGGGGGGGTGGGAGAATTGCTCCGGATATCGCATAAGTGGTGCCTTTTGAACGTGTGGGAGGACACAGACCTAGGGAGGGCAGACCAAACCTGGGTAACTCTGGGCTTTATGCTGGCTAAAAGAAACATAGCGCATCATTTGGGGGCCGGAAAAAAGACATGGACTGGTGCATGGTGGCGGAAAAAACGTTTTATACGCAAAGAGGCTGCCCGAAAAAATGGGGGGAAATCTGGGACAAATGAAATGTATTATGGGGGAGTACGTGTGCGCCCCCGGTGGGAGTTACTCCCCTTGCCTTGACTCAAGCAGAAACAATTTGATGCTACCAGTATTCCAGGTAACAAGAAGGGTAACGGCACTGTGTGGCCCAGAAGTAATGTACGGGGTAGAAGTGCTGCCAACGATTAATGAGGCCTGTAAGTTTCATGATGTACTGCCATAATTTGTGTCATGTTACAATAAAAAGATAATTTTAAAAAAACTTACCGCCTAATATCACTTTTTGTTTGTGTGATCATGGTGGATAGTACATTTTGGGAGCTAGTTACCCAACAATGGCCAACGGTGATTTCAAATTGGGCCTCTGCTTACTGAAGGCTAGAAGTTGCAAGTGCTGCTACAGTAGTATTAGGTGAGTTGTTAGACCATTCAATATATAGTTAGAGATTGGTAAGCCACCATCTTGTACCCAACGGTATATCGGTGGAGCACTCTTTTCAGTTTCAAAGAGTGCCCCCGTGACTTGGGTAGCACAGCCATTTAGAAGGGTTCACCAGGGAATTCATATTGACCCTTACCTCAAAGATAGCCTACCAAACGCTTCCTCTCTGGTAAGTTTACATTGGAAGATCTTGTTCAAGCTCTTTTTGTGGAATTCTAAACTACTCAATTGCCCTTCTGAATACACCTTCCACTGCAACTACTTCCTCATCATACATTTCACTTTTTTGACTGGCCATCTTTTGACTGTTACGGTGTCCAACATTCTTTCAGTTATTCCTACTATTTATTCCAGATATCCTTTATATCTATGTCCTATATCATTGACCTTCCAAGGTCCCCAAACTACTTGCCTCTTCCCTGGCTCCATTTCTGCTCCTTCTTTACAACACTTAGTTCAGCTTGGTTAGGGTTACGGATGCCTGGGGAAAAAACACGCATTATCCCCATTTAGAAAAAGCCCTTACTTGACCCTTTGATCTAATTGAAATATAGGCCCATCTCTGTTCTGCCATTGATCTCCAAAATTGGCCAATGCCACATAAACCTCAACTATATAATTATTGTGCCCTATTAAATAATGTATAGTCCAGCTTTCGCTCCAATTGCAGTACTGAGACTGCACTAGTGATTAACATCAGGCTGCTTATAGGTTTAGGTGGGTTGACCACCCTCATTCTCTTAAAGCTTTCTGTAGCATTTCACATGGTCTCATGAGATCTTGATGAACTGACTCAAGGATTAAGGACACTGTCTATAAAGGCTCCTTATCCTTTATGAAAGGAAACTCCCAAGCATAATCCATACCTCACTTTCCCTCTGCCTACAAAACCATCACCCGTTGAGTCCCCAGGGCTCCTCACCGAGCCCTACACTTTTAACCTCAATGTGAACACTTTTTGCCACTCTTATTGCTTCCTTTGGTTTTGGCTTCTATGCTTTGCCAGTGATACCCAACAGATGCTCAATCTTGATTGAGACCTTAATTTGTTTTTGCAGATCCAATTTAAGGATTGCCTCTGCTCAGTTGCCAACAGAATGTCTTTGAACTCTCTCAGACTTAATACTGATAAAACAGAGCTCCTTGGTTTCTGCAATATTTGCGCCTGGTCCTCTAGCTGGAGGCTTGATGTCCACATCCTTTCTTTTGCTCAGAACCTGGGGAATATACTTAATAACAAATTTACTTTTGAGACTGATTAATAATCCTTCTTCCATGTGCTTCTTTTGTTAAAGGTAAACACATCCCCATTACTCTATATCTCCTCCAGGAAAACTCTGTTCCAAGCATTGATTATTTTTAAGTTAGACTATTGTAATACTTTTTTCCTAGTCCTACTTAACTACCTTCTTTACAAGCTGCAGCTCGCCTTAGTCTAGGGCCAGGTAGAAAAGTAAGCATTACTGATCATCTGTCTGCCCTCGACTGACCTTCCCATAGACTATCACTCTCAATTAAAGGCCCTCTGCTTCTGTGATGAGGCTTTACACAGCCTCAACCAGAACAATTACATGGCATCTCTCCTCACCTTCCCAGACACAGTCTCTGCTTCAGCACTCGGCACCTTTTTAACATTCCCAAATTGTAGAAAGTTTGTGTAGGTGGCTGCTCCTCAGTGGTCACCACCAAAGCTTTAAATGGTCTTTCGTTGGCCATCCATGCTGAAAACTGTCTCCTTCCATCCTGCACCATTCTCAAAACCCCTTTTTGGGCAAGTGAAGTAGCCAAATCTGTATATGTATGCCACTAAGGGGTTATACAGCACACAGAGTTCAGCGGTTCCCCAAAAGTGTACAGGGATCAATGTAAAACCCTAAGTGCTCTATTAGTGGTAGTGTGAGTGAGCAGCCTTAGGCCTAACACAGAGGAGTGTAAGATATTTATTGCACAACAGTGATCAATAATGGACAAACAGGGGGAGGAGCCTAGCGCGCAACCAAGATGGCCGCATAGGCTTAAGGCTCTCGAGGGCCTCCAACCTCCCACGTCTATCCTGACTAAATCCTGGTAAATTCGACGGGCTTTTGCTCATGCATTCGCGCTGAGGTGCCACCCGTTTTCCGAATTCTGATCGGACGCCGGGAACCCGAATGGTTGCCCTCCGAAGTTTGCGGCCTGCTGGTGCCTAGGTCCCGGTCTCGAGTTGGTGAGGTGCCCGGGCACGAAGTGAACAACAGCGGCATGCAGGGCTTGACCTGCCCCGTGCCCCGCACTTTCACTTTCGTTTTCAAGTCTGCTGTTTGAGATCGGCTGAGGGACCCTGGTGTTTCAGAGGAGCGCGGACAACGGAGTGTCTGGCCCGATCTTCGGACTATCCACGGACGTCCTGTCTGCGATCGCAGTGTCGGCTTAACTTAGCCAACGGGTCCTTGTCCCTGACGCTGGCGGGTGCCAACCTTGGTGGCCTCCGGACGATGGCGGCGAGACTCGAAGGGGACAAGTCGAAATCTAAGTCAACCCGGAGGGGATCCTATGCTCAGGCCAACAACATGGACCGCTACGCGCAGCTAAAGGGATCCCCCGCTGGCCTGCATAAATCGCCTGAGCGGTCTAAAGAGCTGCCGGGCCCAGCGTCGGAATTTACCCTGCAGGACGTTATGGGCGCCATTGAGGAGATGAAGGCTGCTGTGGGTCAGCGATTTGATACCCTGGCACATAAGTTGGACGCGGTACTGATCGATGTGAATTTGGTCAGGGCAGACCTGTCCAAAACCAACGAGCGGGTCGACTCCTTGTCACAAGCGGCGTCGAGCCTCACTGTGGACGTGGCCGCCCTGCAGACGGAGGTCCGTCGGTTGCGGCTTGCCAGTGACCAGACTGATCGTCGACTTGAGGATTCGGAAAGCAGGGCTAGACGGAACAATGTCCGTATCATCGGAGTGCCGGAAAGATCGGAGGAATCTGCTGCTGATCTTTTTGTGGAGGATCTGGTGATCAACCGTCTTGCGCCCAAGGGATTGAGCAAGTTCTTTGCGGTGGAGCGGGCCCACAGGATTCCGGGTGGTGCGCCCAAAGTGGGTGCTCCCCCGCGGCCTATAATCGCTTGACTTTTTAACTTTCGGGATAGAGATGCTATCCTTCAGGCGTCGCGGGTGGCTGGGCCGCTGAAGTTTGAGAACTCCAATGTTAGCTTTTATCCGGACTTCACGCAAGCGGTCCAGAAACAGCGGCTGGGATTATTGGGTGTCAAGCGGCGCCTAAGGGACATGGAGCTGAAATACGCGATGTTATTCCCGGCGAGGTTGCGGGTTGAGTTCCAGGGTCGTTCCCACTTTTTTGACCGACCGGAGGCGGTTGGTGACTGGTTGGATGCCCTACCGCGGGGACAGGATCGAGACGATCGGGCGGAGGAGAGCGGACGGGATGTGGTGGAGCAGGACTAGAACTTGGTTCCTGGCGATGGACTAGATTGACTATTCATTGCACCTTGGCTCAGTTACACTCTAATCCGGCACATCATGCCCTTCAAATGTCTGGGGGTTGCAGGGAGCTTTTTGGGGTCCTTTCCTCCTTCTGGGGTTCTTTTGTGGTAAATGTTAGGGCGACAGGCACACTGCAAGTTGGGGGGGCTGTTTGGGCTCAAGCCGGGGTGCAGCGAGGGGGGAGTTGTGGTTTTGGGTCTGTGGGGGAGGGGGGTTGTTGGGGATGGTTGTTGTTTTTTCGTTTTGCAGGGCAATGTGAAGTTGTTTGCTGATTTCTCCGGGTTGTGCTCTCCGGGATGTGGGTATCATGTGCGGGAGTGGGATGGGGGATAGGGGATTGCGAATCCTTTCGTGGAATGTGAATGGTCTGGGGGACAGGATCAAGCGCGGGGTGGTGTTACAGTTCTTGAAGCGGCTCTCGCCCGACATCGTTTTCCTGCAGGAGACACATTTGGTTGGGAACTCCTTCCAGGCCCTAAATAGGAGGGGCTATCGCCTTGCCGCTCACTCTGGTTTCACTTCTGGCTGTAGGGGAGTGGGCATCTTAGTTAGGACCTCCCTCCCATTGGCAGTGGACGAGGTGCTTCACGATGATAGGGGGCGATATGTGGCGCTGGTGGGGAGATGGGAGGGTAGAACCATTTCACTGGTGGCTGTGTATGTGCCCCCGGGGTTGCAGACGGCTACATTTGCTGACTTGGGGCGTTTGGTTCTGGGGCTCCCTGGGGGGGTTTTGGTGTTGGGTGGAGACTTTAATGCCGTGGTCTCTGGATTGGAGGACCGTCACCCCCCCCCCAGGGATCTCCCTAGGGCCCAGGCCTGGTTGGGGAGTTTTTTGGACACTTTGGGACTGGTAGATTGCTGGAGAATGATGCACCCGGGACAAGCGCAGTATACCTTTCATTCGGGGGCCCATGGGAGTCTCGAGACTCGACTATATGCTCATGCCGGCGACCCAAGCGGGGATGATTGGGGAGGTGCGTCACGTAGCCAGAGGTATTTCTGACCATTCCCCTATATGGTTGCAACTGAGGGTTGACCCTGGCACAGAGGGAAGAGTGGCACCTATTGGCCCCGAGTATCTTCGTAACCCTAAGATCCGTGCCGAGTTGGTCAAGTCCACTGATCACTACTTCACTGATAATGTGAGGTCGGTGTCGTCGGCCGTCTCCCTATGGGAGGCTTATAAGGTGGTGGTCAGGGGGCAGGCCTTGTCCCTTATCTCCCATACTAAGAGGTGCGAGAGAGCTGAGGTGGTTCGCCTGGAGACTGAAATAGCTGAAATGGAGGAGGACTTGGAGCGTGGAGTTACTGATGAGAAATTGCATGTTCTCAGCCTCAAACAGTCAGATTATAGAGCGCTAGTCACGGAAGCTGCTAAAGGGATGTATAGAGAGCAGCAAGGGCGTCTGTATGACGTGGGGGATAAGCCCGGAAAGTTGATTGCTTGGTTGGATAAGAAGGAGAGCGCGAGCAGGGTGGTGCCCGTTGTGGAGAGAATGGATGGAGAGATTGTTGACTGCTTCGCGGATCACTTCCGCGGGGTATACTCTCTGGTTTCCGTGCGTTCGGAGGAGGATTCTCATCTGTTGCTTAGAGACATCGCACTGCCAACCTTATCGGAGGCGGATGCAACATTGATGGAGGCGAAGTTGTCGTCAGATGAGATTGCTTTGGCCATTCGCTCGATCGCGTCTGGTAAGGCGGTGGGTCCTAATGGTCTTCCCATTGAACTATATAAGTTACGTCCTGATAAGATAGCGCCGTATCTTCGTGACATGTTTTCGGCGGCACGTGCGGCGGGCTTCCTTCCCCCTGACCAACGCCTCGCCACCATAGTGGTGATACACAAAGATGGGAAGCCGCGAGACCGCTGCACCTCCTATAGGCCCATTTCGCTGTTGAACGCAGAACCCAAAATTCTGGGTAAGGTGTTGGCTAACCGACTGGTTCGGGTCGCGGGCGACTTGATTCATCAGGATCAGTCCGGTTTTGTACCCCATCGGAATACCGCCCTAAATTTGAGGCGGTTGCACGGTGTGCTGGCTAGAGCCGAGTTTATACGTGAGCCGGCCATCTTGGCATCTTTAGATGCTACCATGGCGTTCGACACTTTGGAGTGGCCATATATTTGGGCCGTTTTGGCGAAATTTGGATTCGGCCCAGAGTTTATTGGTTGGGTAAAATTGTTATACGCTGACCCACTGGCTCAGGTGGTGGTGAATGGTAGGGTGTCGGCTCCCTTCACACTGGGGAGGGGTACGCGACAGGGATGTCCGCTATCACCCCTTCTCTTTGCGCTTTCTTTGGAGCCTCTCGCCGCCTGGTTGCGTTGGGAGCCGTCGTTGCGAGGCATTAGATGGACGCCGGAGTTCGAAGACCGTGTCTCCCTTTACACGGACGACATCCTTCTATATCTCACTTCCCCCCGACAGTCACTAATGGTATTGGTGGACGTGTTGACTTCCTTTGGTCGCAACTCCGGCCTGGTTATCGACTGGGCCAAATCGTGCGTCTACGTCCTCTCCGGGGACGCCCCCCTCCTGCCCCAAGACTGCCCTGTTCAGGTTGCTACCCTGGGGTTCAAATATTTGGGAATCTTTATCTCACTGGATCCCGCGGTCCGCTATGAGCGAAACCTTCTCCCTCCCCTCCAGCGACTGAAGGCCGACGTCGCAAGATGGCGACGACTTCCGCTTTCGCCGCTTGGACGGGCGGCATTGTTTAAAATGATGTCGCTGCCTCGCTTTTTGTACGCTTTGCAAAATACTCTGGATGTCGTACCGGCCCGCTATTTCCGGGAGGTTGAGGGTCTTCAGCGCCAACTGTTTTGGGACGGGCGGCCGCGGATTGCTCTCGCCAAGTTAACGCTTCCTTGGTACGATGGTGGGGTTGCACTCCCTGATATCAAACGATACTATTGGGCGTCTCAGTTGGCGGCTGTGAACCACGGGATATATGGTCCTGCCTTAAACCCGGCGTTCGAGATGGATAAATTCCTGCTTCCGGGTGGGGATTATAATAGGGCGCTGTACTCGGTGACCCCGGACACGCGGCTGACGGGACCCACGCGGGTGGCGGTGCGTGTGTGGCACGCGGCGAATGCTGCGATGGGGTGGAGGGATCGCTTGACTCGGGAGACGCCGCTGTATGCCTCTGGGCGGTTGGGCTGTTTGTGGAGATCGAAAGGCTTTGAGAAATGGGACATGATTGGTATATGTAAGGTGGACCAGAATCGTTTTGGACACTGTATGTTGTTCCCCGTCCTGGGAAGAGCACGCTGCTATCTCGGACTCTCATTGCCTTGAGTGTGTTTTATGTTTAATAAAAAATGAAACCGTTGTCTTAAACCGCTCCTGGCCTATGGCCATGGTCTGTTATAGGTGCTTACGGACTGCCGGGTGCTTTGCCGCTGGTTCATTTGAATGTATGGCGTTACACTGCGAGCCCTCGGGCTCTATAGCGGCCGGCCCTGGTGGTTGTAGGCCCTTGTATGTCATTCATTGTGTGCTAACGGTTGCTAATAAAAAAAAAACAAATAATAAATAAATAATGGACAAACAGCTCAAAAAGGAGAGCCACACCAATTTTAGAAAAATAAGCTTGGTTTGACCAAGATATTCTTTATGAGGTAAGTGCGTTTTTAACTAAAAATACTTCTCACTTTAAAAAGTCGACAGTGCAATTTCTGAACAGTTCAATGTTATCATATGGAGAAAGACAATCGGGTTACAAAGGTAAGTATGCAACTTACAGATCCAGTCTTTGGGCCCAAAAGTCAGCAACGGTCAAGGGCCAGGTGAGTATCAAAACTGCACCACCAGCAGCGGCCTGGTGCAGAGAACAAATCAGGGTGCGGCCCAATGTGTTTCAATGGAGCTTTGGGGTGCTCGAAGCCAAATTGCTTGCAGGTAAGTAGATCGATTGCAAGGCCCAAGTTTTGGGGGTTAGGTAAAGCAAAGGGGAGGGGCCACAAAGTGGCACCAAACATACACCACCAGCAGCACAGGGGGGCTGGGTGCAGGGTGTAATTTCAGCATTGGGCGCCCAATGCCCTTCAATGAAGATTCTGTTATTGACAAACAGGCTGCAGGCGTTGCACCAGAGATTGCAGGAGGGAGACCAACGACAGCATTGGTGTAGAGGGTCATAGAGGCATAGTCAGCTCAGCTAACCAAGGCCCAGGTGCTGGGGTGCCTTTCAACATTGGAGTCTTCTTACTGGAGCCGGTCTGGTCGCGGTCAGGCGGAACCCCTGGATTGCCACTGCAGGCGTCGTCATGCATTATCAGGAGAGGCCAGCCAATGCTGGACTCTAGGTCAGGATCACTCGGGAGACTTCACTGGACAGGTGGATCATTCAGACTCAGGCCATGGACACTGGTTACAGAGTGGGCAGGAGTCGCGGGTCCAGCTGGATCTGGAGTCTTTGAAGTAGATTACTTCTAGACAGGTCCACTGTATATTGGAGTCTTTTTCGAAGGCAGTGGTCACTGGCTGAAAGACAGGTCGCCATTTGTTGCAGGTTCTTTGAAGCCGGTGACAGGCGGGTAGGGCCGCAACCAAGACAGTAGTCTCCTTCAGGCTTCTCTGCAAGGATGTTTTCTTTCTTTCTTCTTAGGTCATCACAGATCTAGTTTTCAGGTCTGGGGGAGCCACCTCAATACTAAATTTAGGTGCGTAACAGGTAGGGACAATGGGACCCTTAACTGGGGTGACTTCACCCTCAATTATGCCATCCTCCTGCGGGAGGGGGCAAAGACCTAACCCTGATCACAGGGGTCTCCCAATCTTCAAGATGGCAGGGACTGAAAGATGTGTTTCACCTGGCCACCACAACCTTAATGATGAAGTTGGCAGAGGTGGGCACACCTCCTATTCTTCTAGGTTTTCCCACCCAAACTGGGGTTGTGACCCTTGCAGCAGAGGGTGGGGTTGCCTTACAAAGGTCGCAGGCCTTTGAAGATTCCCCTTCTAACACTGGCCCATCCTGAGGGAGAAGGTGACACCTCTGCCCAGGATGTGCAAAGGGTCCAGAAACCAGCCTGTGTGTGTGTGGCAGGCTGCCTAAAGCCAATCAATGCCCATACAAGGGTCAGTAGATTTTTAGGGGGCACCTCTGAGGTGCCATCTGAGTAGATGTTTTAATAAAGCACACACTGGCATCAGTGTGGATTTGTTACAAAAAGCTGTTTGGTACCAAACACTCCTGGTTGCAGTGAAGCCATCAGGTTGCTGGGGCACTCAAGCGGTCTAGTTTCCAGACCATGTACTCCTTAAGGCTTCCCCGGCTATTACAATACTCAAGAATGGATTTAAGTACTGTAGGAGTTTATCTACTCATTCAGATATGCCCTCACCTGTAGTATGGTGTGTCTTGCCTTAGGGCTGTAAGACCTGCTAGAGGGGTGACTTACCTATACCTATTAGCAGTGCTGATTGGCATGGCACTTAAGCAGGATGCCATGTTAACTGTCGTTTCTCACCTCACTAGGGCATGCCGGCTGCAAGGGCAGTGGCATGGTCCTAGTGAGGGGGTCCCAGGACGCCCTCTTCAGCACACAGGACTTAGTTACCCAGGGCACCACTTACTAGGGACCTACAGGGGACAGAAGTACCAATTGTGGATATGTTTTAGGGAAGAAACACTGGCACAGTGGACCTGGTTGGCAGGAACTCTGTGCACTACAATCAAAACCACATCAAATGCTAGGCAAAAAGTGGGGGCTAAACAGGACGAGAGGCATTTTCTCAAAGGAGGGGTGTTTGCAATGCTTTACAAAATCAAATGTACATTTGCATGATTTTTAATTTTTCATTGGGAGTTTCCGGTGCCTCTCTGCAGGGCTGAAGCGGCCCACCTTGGAATTCTGACATGGATTGCTCAATGGTCATCCCTAGAAAGGACAGAACACATCATCCTCCCGAAATTGAGGACTGTAACGTCAAGCTTTAAACAGTACTTCTTGCTCATCATCAGGGGGAAATGCCCAGATTTTATTAGACAACTACTAGAAAAGAAATCCTTAGAATGCTAGGTTCTCCGTAAGTGTCTCCTGATACCAGGCTTTACCTGGAGAGTTAAAGTTCTGGAGTAAGTGGTAGTCACAGCTCCAGAATTACCTTGTATATCACAAAGTGTGAAACCCTGAAAATCTGACTTACAGACATACCTCTCATTGGCCATATCTACTTGAATGGCATCCTCAGCTTCAGTGACCCCAATTGATTGTTATGGCCTTCTGCATCAAGTGACACTGAATCCAATAACACATTGCATGACAGAGCACAACATGCTAAAGAACACCGAGAATCCACCCACAAAAGATAGGTGAAGGAGAAAGGGAACAGGTTCTAGAATGGCAGGTGTTACCTACAATGGTGGGAAGCACTTAGTGTTTTTTAAATACCCCTCACACACCAAAAGGGCCCTTGGTGTCCTGCTTCATCAAAGGGGTCTTCGCGTCCCTCTACGGAACGCGGTGTGCTACTAACCAACGAATACGCGGGAGCACTGATGTAATCACTGTGTAGTGTGTGAGGTTGGTGAGTGGTAGGGTCATATGCGAAGGATTACTGAGTGTTTAAAAAATACCTGGCAGGTGAGGATTAAAAAACTTTTAATATGCCTCCGTGCTGGTATTGTTGAAAAGGTGTGATGGAGGTTTTATGTGTATTTAACGTACATAACCTCCTGTGTGTGCGTCAACATGTTTTGAAGCGTAAAGCTTCATCTTCAGGACCTTCCTCACATGTGAGATATTATTTATGTTAAGACCGCATAAGTCTGTGTGGAAAATAGCCAAATGTGCCTATTATGGTAGAAATGGCCTGAAACAAGGTACTGCCTTCAGTGTCAATCTGAAAAATAACATAGGGGTGCAAAAGTGTATTAAAAACAGACATTCCTGGTGTGGAAATCATGACCTGTAAAGGTAAAAGTTAGACAGTGTGATGGTTGACCTATCAATATCCGTGTAGGCTCGATTTTAGAACCCCTTTCTAAATTTGCAGACGCCTTTCTATGCCCTCTGGTTCAGACAACCGACACCTACTTAAAAGATACCAAAGCAGTATTACAACTACTACAAAATCTAACCTTCAACCCAGAGACACAGATACTCATGAGCCTAGACGTAGAGAGCTTGTATACAAGCCTCCCCCATAATGAAACCCTGGAGATAATTGAGTAAGTCCTATTCTCCAACGCATGGGAGTACCAAACACCCAGAAACCTTGTAATGGAGTGTATTACCCTAGCACTTACCAAAAACTTTTTCCTCTAAAAGACAACTCTACTTGCAGAGACATGGGACCAGCATGGGGAGCACCTTTGCTCCCAGCCTGGCTGGTCTCTATGTCCACCATCTGGAGCACAGTAAGATTCTCCATCAAGATAACCCTTTCAGGTGTAACATCATTACCTGGAAGCGCTACATTGATGATGTGCTGGTTATCCGGGAGGGGGATACCCAATCCGTTGAAAATTTCACGGACTGGATCAACCAACAGAACCCCCAACCTGAAATTTACAAGCATTTCATCGGGTGAGCATTTGGTGTTCCTAGACCTAAACATTTACCCAGAGGGGGGATTACTGAAGACAACCACACACTTTAAACCGACATCAAAAAACTGCCTGTTAAGATATGACAGCTTTCATCCACGCCACCTACACAACAATGTCCCATATGGGCAGTTTATCCGCCTCATGCGGAACTGCACCAATCTCACTGATTACAGAGAACAAGCTACAGACCTCAAGACAAAACTCGCCCATCGCAAATACCCAGCACCCGTCATAGACAGGGCCATGAAGAGGGCACGCAATAACCACAGAGAGGCTTTAATAGAAGAAAGGGTTCCAAAAGATCCAGAGGCCAGAACTATATGTCTAACAACCTACAACACCCATTCAGATGTGATTTCCAAGATTGTGAACAAATATTGGAGAACCCTCACTTGTGTTGATCTCCATCTAGAAAAACCTTTGTTCACTCACAAGAGGGGCAGGAACCTCAAGGACATGCTGGTCCATACACGCCCTCGCACAGGTCAAACCACGCCTACCAACAACCCACCTATACACCCTGTCCAGGGCCATCACCCTTGTGGCAACTGCAGCACGTGCCACCTTACCAGGAAAAACAGATGGGTGGAGTTCAGGAATGGGAGCAGAGGAAATTCACCAACTGTCAATCAATCAATGCATTTATATAGCGCACTACTCACCTGGAGGGTCTCAAGGCGCTAGGGGGGGGGGGGGTCCCCGCTACTGCTCGAACAGCCAGGTCTTGAGCTGCTTCCTGAAGGCAAGGTGGTCCTGGGTCAGGCGGAGGTGGGTTGGGAGGGAGTTCCAAGTCTTGGCGGCCAGGTAGGAGAAGGACCTTCCTCCTGTGGTGGCTCTTCGGATGCGGGGGACGGCGGCGAGGGCGTGGCCGGTCGATCGAAGCTGGCGAGTGGGAGCGTAGAAGTTGAGGCGGCTGTTGAGGTATCCTGGGCCTTGGTTGTGTAACAGCCGCAACATCATGTACATGATCACGTGCCCCTGTGGGCTCGAATACATAGGCATGATGTCAAGGCCAGTCAAAATTCTAATAGGTGAACATAAAAGCAACGTTCGATGTAAGAAGAGCACTACTAAAATGGCTTCCCATTTTCTAAACGAAACGCACACAGTGAATGATCTACATTGGACGATCGTTGAACAACTCCCATCAGAGACTGGTTTACTGGAAAAAGAACAGCGTTGGGTATTCCATCTGGGGACGAGTGTTACAGGGCTTAACGACAATATCCCCTGGAATCAATTCACTTGAAATGGTCTATGATATTAAGAGCATTAGAGACTCTACAGAATGAATCTCTTGGGGCATACAACCAGCATGCCAACAGCAGTTTGCAGTGGGTTCTGTTTTAACCAATGGGCTCCTCCTACAAAGTCCACTACACTTTTCTCCTGAGCACCCCCTGCTTTTTGAACCTCCTTTTAGAAAGAATGTTGTTTTTTCAGAAGTGGGTATGTACCCCCTTTTTTAGGTCTCGCTGAGTCAGCGCGCATGCGCTGCTCGGAGAGACATTTTGTAGATGAGTTTTCAAAGTGCTGCTGGCTGGCCTAGCGCTTGCGTTCACACGCGCAGCCGCCCACCAGCAGTCTTTCACGGGTCATTAGCACCGTGATGACTTTCACTTTCGCAAAAGTAAAGAAGTAGAAAAAAACATCTATTTCTTTACTTTTGCTATAATCGTGGCACCCGCACTTTACTTTTAATGTTCAAAGTAAAGTGCCAGGGCCGCAATGCTTGTTCTCGCGCACGTGGCCAATGCTTGTTTCTCTCGAGAACTATTTCCGCGAACTTAAACAAGTTGTGCTTGTTTAACGTACGATTAAAGGGGTGGTGGCCTTGTTTTCAAAAAATGTTCTCCCGATCTCCAAGCACCGAATGAGGGCGCGTGCCGCGCATGACGTAATCAGTCCGCGACAGGGCGACACAAACACCTGCTGGACTAGACTGGAGGAGACCCAGGTGTGTGAAATAGAGAGGTGAGTGCGTTATTCCTAGCATGCGACTTTCTGTTATGCTTATCTGCTGCCATGGTATTATGTGGAAGAGCCCACTCTTAAAGTCCTCCGGCCGAGGGCGGCAATATAATCCGCCTTTGATGCAGGTCACCTGCACACCTCCCCTCTCTTCTTCCCAAAGAGAAGAGTTGCCCTGCATATGGGTCCAAGGTGGACTTGAAGCATCAAAGTCTAGTCAGGTAGAGCTCTTGCTCACACAGGCCGATGCTGAAACGTGTGAGGCCTGGACCCACTCTCCACAGTCTCACTCTACAAAGCCCTGCAAGATCTGTGGCAAGTGAAGTCTACATTTCAAGTTTAGTTGCAGGGTAGTGTTTTATAGTGGCGTTTGATGTAGATTGAAACTTCTATATCAGTTCGAGGCATCCGGGATTACGTTTTGTAATGTGTTTGCAAAATATGTTTTTTGTAGTCTTGATTTCACACACTGCCGGTTTGATGGTATGAGGTTCTCCCTGAAACATTAATCCTCCTCTCGAATTAGACTACCCATTTGTTTAGGCGTTTCTATATTGTGTTACATCTAATATATTAGTTACCTCCGGGCAAAAGAATAGTGAATAAACAATTCCCCCCCCCCCCCCCCCCTCCCCGAAAACAATATTGAACGTATTCTAGCAGGTATAGTGGATGAATACGCCAGCGTTCAGGGGTTTCCTGAAATGCATGTGACCATGTTCAGATCTCAAGGACCTTGACAGCCACGGATCGACACTTGCGTTTCATGTGCTTGAGCAAACGTTGCTGTGTAAATGGACGTTTTGTAATTGAGGTGCAGAGTGGAACTAATTTCCAGAAAACTTAGTGAACAATGCAAAGAAACTTAAATTAAATCATAGTATGGATTGACTGGTAGCCAGTACAGTATTTCAGAGCTGTCTAAACGTGGCCCTGTTTACGTGGATTAAGGTGCACTCTGGCTGCTTGACTTTGTGGCCGTGTCATGAGAATTTTGGGGAGGTCATTGTAGATTTAGTCCGAGTGGGACATGACCATCGTTATACTCCGTTCTTCCTGGTTATTGCTTTGGAGTATTTTATCACTGCATTGACTGACTTGTGGAATGAACAAATCTAGAACTTTGTGCTGGAACAAGGAGTCCCAAAGTATAGGGGCCAGCCAGTTAATGACACAGTGTCACTACCTCCCATTACCACGATCTATCTTAGTTCTTTTCATACATTGGAGTATGTGTTCAAACCACAAGCTGGTGGTAGTGATGTTATTTAGTTTGTTGTTAAGCCAAAAATGAGTGCGTGTCATTTGTATATGCTGGGTACTTTACATGATGCTTGTAGGAAAGTCTATTATTATTTGCGATTGGCAAGTGTTCCACTCAAAGTTGAAGGCCACTGCTTGCCAGATGTCACACACATGAAACAAAATAAGCCTGTGTTCTGTACCTGGTACTGTGACGTAAAGTAGTCGGGCTTAAATCAAAGGCAATGTAAAAAGTAATTACGCAGTGCATACACAGCAGAAAAGACCAAAAACACGACAAATTCATAACCAATTTTAAAATAAAGAGAAACATGTTATGGGTAAAATAAGACCAACTACAAATCCAATAAGGATCTTCTGAGATATATATTTTTTTTTTTTAAATTTTATTAGAATTTTTCCGTACTCATTACATCAAAATAATTTGCACATAGCATTAAACAATACAAGGGAGGAACATTAATAAAGAAGACAACCAAAGACCCAAGAATTTACATTCCGACAAATCTCACTATAATCAGGGAGCCTCCTTCCATCTCCTAACAGGTTCCCATATACGCTTACCTAAGGCTCTACCCTTTTTCCCCTTTCTATCGTATATCCCTTTTTCCAAATTATATGCTGACAATAATCTGGCCAACCATTGATGGAATGTTGGAGCTGTCTTATCCAACCAGGCTAATGCAATACATATTCTGTAAACGGACATAGCCACAAACAGAAAAAGAGATGAGGCAGATTGCTCTTCTGCCCTTCCTACTCCCAGAAGGATCCATACTGGTGTAAGGACCACATTAATTCCTAAACTTATGTCTAAAAAAGATTCAATAGCCTTAATCAAAAAATTGAGATGGGGACACAGTGCGAAAATATGAACAATATCAGCCTCACTACTATTACATCGGGGGCACGTAATTCCCGTCGTACCCCCCCATTTAAGAATCCTATCGGGAGTATGGTATAGTGAATAAATAGTCTTGTAATGCTGAGACTGTAGGGCTGCTGAGCAAAGTATGGTCCGCCCTAATTCAAGAGAGTCCTGGAAACAGTCCTGATCGATCTGAAGTTTATCGCCCCATTTCCTTCCATATTTTTCCAAATCATCACTTTTTAATAAAGACAACTCAGCATAAATTTTCTTTATGGAACAGTCTGCTCCAGACTCAATCATGTCAAAGACCCTATTTTTACTTAACCCAGCAGACTCACCCTTCTTATTCTGCAGGTAACTCCGAACTTGTAAAAACTTAAAGAAATTATTCCTAGGAATACCATACTTCCCTTGAAGCTCCGAGAACTCTAGGAAACCTTGATCTCCCATAAAATCCCCAAGTTTGCAGATCCCCCGCCGTCCCCAATCACTCATGATCCCATCCGCAAATATCTCTATTGGAAGATAATTATTCCCCTCGATCCTAGTGTAGGCATTAAATCTAACCAAGTTTTTTACTTAATGCTGCCCATATTTTAAATCCTGCTGATAATGTCTTAAATTTGGTTTGTTTATAATACCCAGGGTCCGTATATTTCAAAAAACAATTGCCGGCATCTTCCCCTATAAGCATTGCATAAATATCAGTTGAGTCTGATTTAATCTGGATATCTGAATTATCTCCGCCCATAAGCCCCCTCATATATTGTATGGCTGATGCCCAGTAATATAACTTAAAGTCCGGTTCAGCCCAGCCTCCCCTATACCTAGATAGAGATAGGAACCGAAGTGCCCTCCTAGTTTTCCCTCCTGCCCAAATAAATTTATTAATCAAGTGTTCAATTGCAAGAAACCATTTACCTTCAAATAACAGAGGAATTGTCCTAAATAAAGAAATTTGGGCAAAATAAGCATTTTAATCACATTTGATCGACCCACCAAAGAAAGATGAAGATTGTGGATCCTGTCAAGATCTTTCTTACATTTTACCATTATTGGCTCAATATTTTGTTCCACAATCTTTCCTACATCTGCCGAGATGTTAATACCTAAATAGACCGCTGAATCCACTACTCGCCCATCGTTACAGGTCGTCTGTATATTCTTTATAATCTGTGTCTTCGAGCTATTTAGAGCGTATCCAGAAATCCGTCCAAAGGCCTCAGCCTCCATTTCTACTTCCAGCATTGTTCTAGTTGGGGAGGGAGACACTATCGCCACGTCGTCTGCATAGACCAGAGTTTTGCAGAGCTTACCTTGAATATGAATCGGTGCGATTTGTTCATTTAATTCAAGCCTGCGGATCAGCGGATCAATATAAACTGCAAATAGCAAAGGCGAGCATGGACACCCCTGTCGGGTGCCTCTGTCAATCTGGAAAGGCAGTGTATGCTCTCCATTAATTCTAAGCTGAGCTGTAGGTGACCGATAAAGTGCCTGTATTGATTTAATGAAGCCTACCCCAATACCACACCATGCTAATGCAGCCCAAAGGTAGTCCCAGGAGACCCGATCAAATGCCTTCTCTGCGTCTAAAAGCATAACCGACATGGGGTCTCCTGAGACTTCCGTTGTGTCCAGCAAGGTAATTATTTTCCGAACATGGTGCGCCGTCCCCCTCCCTGGTATAAACCTGTGCTGTGTAGGACTGACCAACTGTGCTATTATCTTAGACAGTCTAATAGCCATTACCTTTGAGAATATTTTGGCGTCCGCATTCATAAGAGTGATAGGCCTATATGAGCCTGGTTCCAGAGAAGGCTTGCCCTTTTTTAAAATCACCACCATATCTGCCCCTGCCCATGATTCTGGGACAGAATATCCAGACTGAGCCTGCAGAATAGTATCCACCAGATCAGGAATTAGAATTTTTTGAAACATTCTATAAAACTCAATAGGAATTAAATCAGGCCCCGCAGCCTTACCAGAGGGGAGACTGTTAAGAGCCACTAATATTTCCTCAACTTTAAAAGGTACATCAAGTGCCTCCCTGTCCTGATCAGACAAGTGCGGAGGAGATAAATCCAAGAGATACCGCTGGATGTCTGAGGAGGCTCCTAGCTGATCTTTACTATATAATTTACCATAGAACTGTCTAAAAACCTCTTTAATTTCCTCGGTATCTGTGACTTTGCCTCCTTTGCCGTCAGAAATCTCATTAATCCGTCCTGCCGTTGTTCTCGGTCTAGTGCGAATAGCAAGTATACGACCCACCCGCTCACTCAGCTCATAGCATTGTTCTTTTTTGGACAGAAAAGTCGCAGCTACCTTTATAGCGAGCCCCTCGATAAGATCTGCCTTGATACGTACTATATTAAGTAATACCGAAGTCGGGGAGACACCAGCTCGGACCAGGAAGGCCAGCTTGTGTTCCGCCTCTGCGAGAGCTCTCACCAATTTGTTGACTCTGCTCTGCTCTAATTTTGGCTTATGAAGACTATAACTTAACGTCTCTCCCCGTACCCCAGCCTTAAAAGCATCCCAAATCATCCCTGCGGAAGTGCTACCTCTATTTATTTCCCAGAAGGTTTTTATCCATCTGTGCATATATTTGACATAATCCTCATCTTTAAGTAACCTCCTCTCAAATGTCCAGGTCCGACGCCTTTAACCTCCTTGTAATTTTACTGTTAAAATCAGTGGATTATGATCCGAGACCAGCCGAGGGAGTTTTTCAATCTTACTATTTGAAAGTAAAGAATTTGAAATAAAGAAATAATCCAGCCTGACACATACCCTATGGGGGGCAGAATAATAGGTTATACCATCATCCGAAGGGTTCAGGCGCCCCCATGCGTCAATAAAGAGTTTTTTTTTTTTTTTTAAATATCTTTATTGAGCATTAGATCACAATAGCGAACAGTTACATCCCGTATGCATGCGTCATCTGTGCATTTTACTGAGCATAAGCCACGCTCTGGCATCCCACTTACAAAGATCCGCCCCTCCAACGATGAGGTACATCCCATCCCACATTGTCAATGGTTATCAGCAAATAAGACACTCAACTAGTACCCCAAGTGGTACGTTCAACACTTACAGTGAGCAGATCAGTATAGTATGCAATTCTACCCCACCCCAACACGTCAATTAAAGAGTTATGGTGAGCCATACTAATGATTGCTCTGGATACCTTTTTCTTCCGCCCCCGATATTGCTGTCCCTCGTCGATACCTAGTCCACCAATCCCATTTATATTAAAATCCCCCGCCAAAATAATAGGTTCCGGCCATAAAGCCAATTCTGAATCTAAGTATTGAATAACACCCGGGTCATCTTCAGTAGAACCATAGACTGATCCAATGGTAACTATTTGATTATTAATTGAACACTCTATCAAGACCCATCTCCCCCATTGATCCTCCTTCTTTCTGATGACCTTGACATCCCTTCTTTTGGACAAAATAGCCACCCCCCTAGTTCTAACTCCCTGTCTTGAAAAAGCCAACAATGAAACCCCGAGCTGTTCCATTAGGTAACTTTTTGCGGCTTCTACATGTGTCTCCTGTAGACATACAAAATCCAGTCGCATTAAGCTTAGAGCAGCCGCGACACGTTGTCTTTTCAGCGGATCGTTCAACCCGCACACGTTAATTGAACCAATCCTTATGCTCATTAAGTTACAACATAATTGTAGGCCCTCCATAGAAACAGACCCTTAATATATGCTCCAATTACATTCCTCATCACCTGCTCAGATTGTGACTTAACCTCCCTTTTCCAAGCAAAAATTCTCAACTCTGATGCTGTGCAACACAATACAAACCCCCATTCCCGTGCCCAACCCCCCACAAACCCCTCCCCCACCCTAAGAACCCCCCCCCCAGTACCCTCCCGGTTTACAGGCAAATGGGTCAATCCTGACCCATGTGTGGCAGCTATGAATGCAGCAGCCACCCCCCCCTCACTCTTAGACCCCCTATATTCCGTATACCTCAACCATGGAGCCTAGGAATCTCTTGCACTTTCCAAGGATCGGGAAGTGGAGAAGGCCTTTACCCTCCCTTCTGCTCTTTCATTTCCACCAAGTATTGCTGAGCCTTAATTTCTGATGTAAAAAACTTAACCTGGCCCTTAAAGATAACCTTAAGCCTCGCCGGGTACATCAGGTAGGCCTCATGCCCAAGGCTCTGAAGAGGACCAATGAGTTGCCTCATCTTCCACCTTCTTTCCACTGTAACATGGCAGAAATCAGGCCGGGCAAAGAAAGTAACTATCAAACGAACGTCTAGAATCAGGTTTAGCCTTCTCCATAATCTCTTGCCTAAGGAGGAAGTTTCCGACATAGACCAGAATCACCCGGGCCTCGCCGCCTGCGATGAACGGAGGTTTTTTTTCCTGAAAGACCGGGAAGCGATGAGCTCTTTGAACCTCAGCCTCCCAATCCCAAGTCTCCATCTCAGGAAATGCGCCCTTAAACAATTTAATTACAAACGCCCTTATATCCTGCCCCTCAACCCCTTCCGCCACCCCCAAAAGTCTTCTATTGTTACGCCTCTGGCGATTCTCGAAATCCTCGAGTTTCCATTGTATATCCTCAGAGAGTTTCTCCTGTGCCTCCTTAAACGAATGCCACCTGCTCACATCGTCTTCCAGCTGACTTGTTCTCTCCTCTACATGAGCGACCCTGTCCGCCATCTCCTCATATAACTTATTCATTTTTCGCAAAGAGCTCTGGATTTTCTTTGCTGACTGTTTGGCTCTCCGACTCTCAAGTCTCACCTCGCCCTGCATCTGCTTCAGAGTAGTATAGAGGAGATCCAGTGACATAGCCTGGGGCTCATTGCCAATATCATCCTGAACTGTCTGAAGATTCGACGCGGGCCCCTCCTGATGTAGCTGGGACGTTGCTGAATAATCCCAACAAAGCTTCCTGCTCTCCCCTGCTTCAGGGGGGCTCGGCGTATGTTTTAGTTTAGATTTTGTCTTTTTCTTATATGAAACCTTGTGTTGTAGGCGCCTTCTGAACCGATGAACTCACTGCAGAGTCCAGTTCAGAACTACTATTCAAACTTCCTTCACTAGACGAGAAAGAGTCGGAGTCATCATTTAAGGAAAAGAAACATTCACCATCTGGGGTTCCAGGGATTCCTCGCCTCGATGGCAATAGCTGAGACTGATTATAAGCCAAACGATTACTCTGAGCCTGTGCAGTTGCCCCTTTAAGACTGGACTTCTCATGGATCATTGAGGGCTCTGTCAGACCTGTTGGCTTATTCTGTACAAAGTCCCCGCTTTTACCAGGCATACTATCAGGCATACTGTCAGTCAAGAATCTTTCCCCGCCCGTTTGCTCACCAGGCTTACTCAGCAGTGTCTCATCAGTCACTAAGCTCGAGATCGATTCTCCCCCCTGGCTCGAAGAGAGTACCTGCAACATTGTATCCGGTTGCCTAGCACCAACAACCTCGTCGGGCAGCGGAGCTAATGACGCCTCTTCTCTTTCCTCGATTATGCCTCCGGCTTGTATCTCGTCAGTTTCCAGTGCCTTTACCTTAAATGATTCGCGTACGGAAGGCTGCCTGGAATCCTTGGTTGGTTTAATCTTGCCCCCGTCGAGTCCAGTCTTCCCTGCTAGGACTGATTTATGAGCGCTGGTGTCTTTCCCGCCTCCCGCTGTGGCGGCTCCAACGCTTCCAGCTCCATTTCGCGGGTCATCTGGTTTCCTCTGAGCTCTCCGTACCTGCGCTCCACGTTGCAAAGGATCTTTGCCGGCATCAGCGTCCTGATGATCCTTGTGGGTTAAATCCTCTTTGGGCTGTTTAGGACCCCTCGGCGCCATGATCCGAATAACTTTACCAAGTAAGTCCGATTTAATTATATCTATCCGCGTAATAGCCCGCAGCAACGAGCGTGTTGAGCCGACTCTCCAGATAGAAGTCACTATCGCGTAGGGGGCCCTAAACATCACGCATCCCCTCTGGTCTCATACTCAGGGCGTCTGAGAGGAGGGAGAGAGAACTGTGACTATGCGCTGCACTCAGCCAGCGGCCATCTTGCGAGGATCTTCTGAGATATTAATTTTAAAATATGTAAATAAAAAACCACAAAGGGCCCATGATAGAAGTGAGAGATCAGGACCTAGGTGTAATTTAAGGTTGACAGCAATGCAACTCTGATTGGATACAGATTGAATGGTACAAGTGGAAGTCTAGAAGTCCAACAGTTCTTAAATCCCAATGCAGAAAGGGACTTTTATCACTTTTGGAGGAGAAAAATCCTACTTGAGCAGGGTGCTACTGAAATTGTGGCTGCTGCAGTGGAGCAAGATAATTTGTAAGGCAATAGTGCACTTCGAGCTTGCTGAGAGCCTTGACTGGGATGAAGCTGACATTCAGTCCAATAACATGGAACTGCTAATCAGGTACTTTTCCTGTAGGTCCCCCTGAAGCTATGGTGGAAAAGTTTATTTATAAAGTTTGTAAACTTTATTCTGGTGTCCAAACACCCACATGAATACACTACTAAGGTGCCCAGGACCTCAGGGGAGGGCACTGAGGGACTTTGTGTGTCAGGCATAAGCCAACAGCAAAGTCCAGGTCAATTTCAGTTACCAATAGTCAAAGGTCTCTTGCAGTGTGTCCCTGTAGGTCAGTCAACTGACCTTTGGAGTCCACTGCTATAGCCTGTGTACAAGAGGGAGCAGGGTCCTTCCTTCTGAGGCAATACAGAGCAGATCCGGCCCTTTTTTGATCTTCTGCATGTCCAAATAGTGTTTTTCTCAGGATGCCTCATTCATGCCTTTTTGGTGGTGAGGGGAGGGCACCTGGGCATTCAGTAAGCAATGGGCTAAACGTTTGAGGGGCAACCCTATCCTCTTTTTCAGTAGTTTGCCTTACTGTGAACAGTGAAACATGGCGTGCACCCTGGCATTTTCAAGATGATTTAGATCTTCAGCTATTCTAAACTTGGAATCAAAGGGTATGGGTTTGCAAGGGAGTTTACTATAGTAATCATTAGTGTCCTACCACATCTAGCACTAAAATCCAGTTTAAAGCAAGCTCAGTACCTACAACAAGCTAGGAGACAAAAGTTTGGTAGGCCAAAAGCAGGGTCCTGCAGCACCCAGACAGGGTATACACAAGAATTGTCCTGGCATATTGTTTGCTCCCTTTCAAGTGCACCAAAGTTTTACATGTGGCTCAGAGACCTGTCAGCCAAGACTTGACACTGGTATTCCAACAGGAAGGCAGCCCCCGTCCTTCTGATGAGCTCAGATGGGTCATATATGCCTGTTTAGATTGACAAATAGAGGAGAGCATGAATAGAGAATTCTATTTGAACCTAGGGATTACAGCATCAATCACAAATTGATTCTCTATAGAGCACACAATTACAGCCGTAAACTGGTTTGACATTAGTAGTACTGCTCACTATTGGACACAATATCTATTTTTCAATTGTAAGTGCCTTATAAATAAGCAGATTCTTTGTATATAACAGCACCCACGTATGGAAAGTAGTGCATTTCATTCTCATCACTTAGTGTGTATGATCAGAGGCCTTAACCTAATTTATGCTTTTACTCATATTGTCCATATAGTCTTTAATATGCGTTTCCAATGGTCATTTCATTTGTTTATTTCCACACAAAAACAAGCATTGGCATAGCCAATAGGGCTCGCCTTTGGGACCTTATAAGTGTTCAGCCATGCAACAGTTGACGTTGTTGCACCAAGGATATTGTGACGCATAACTAAATACTTATAAGGTCCCAAAAGCGAGACCTATTGGCTATGCCAATGCTCATTATAACAAGTACTTATAACGATATTGGAATTTGGCACCCACTTTACCAACGTTTTTATTGTAAATACCCTTGCAGCCAGCTTATGGAGCCATCAACGATATTGTAAAGGCTTAGGAATACATTCACATCTGACCCTACCACTCACCAAACTCACACACCACACAGTGATTACATCAGTGCTCCCGCATATTCGTTGGTTAGTGGCACGCCGCATTCCGTAGAGGGACACGAAGACCCCTATGATGAAGCATGACACCAAGGGCCCTTTTGGTGTGTGAGGGGTATTTAAAAAACACTAAGTGCTTCCCACCATCGTAGGAAACACCTGCAATTCTAGAGCCTGTTCCCTTTCTCCTTCGCATATCTTTCGTGGGTGGATTCTCTGTGTTCTTTAACTGTAATTGGGGAAACTGAATCCGCCCCCAGTGTCCATGTGGACACGATCTCTCTCCGCTCCCTCCTTTGATTTGTATGAGAGCACAACATGCTACCGGGTCCCCCACAATGATGGAGTCATGTATATCCAAACTGGGCAAAAAGCCAAGATTTGCTCCTTTCTATATGATCCAGTCTGCCAACAACAATTGTGTGTTGCCATCCAGGTTACTTGAACCGTCTCACCTGACACTGTGCACTTTATAGCTGGAACAGCACTTCAGAAACTTTTTTGCCTCGCACTGTGCACTTCATGGAAGTCTGTTTGTCCTTTCTCCTCCAACTTGTGAAAGGCAATTGGTTAATACTTCCCCATCTCTAACCCACAGTGCCAGGGAATCTTGAAAGTGACTGGGGTCTTCTTAAAGGGAGATATCTTGTTGGCCAACATAGTTGGACATTGCTGAAAAACTTGTTCTACTTAAAACTCACTGTGCAATTTATTATGGATGCTGAAACTGGTTTTCCCTTGCTGTGTCTCTTACAGGAGGCTCTATTTATGCCCTCCCCCGACCAGTACAAGCTAATTGTTTATTTTCCCTTACACCTCCACCCCCCCATTCCTGCACCCGAAAGACAGAAGAGGGTCTAAAAAAAAAAAAAAAAAGGGGTGAGACCTCACTTGGAAGCAGGCCCTCTTGGCCACAGGTAGATGTGTAAGTGACCTATTGAGGTCGAATCGGTGCAGCATGCACATAGTGCACTTGCTGTGATGCCAGAGAACTGGGGGGACAGAATGCTGCTTGCATTTACAGTTGCACCTCATTAATAACTTTTACCTCCCAGTCCCCATTGCAAATACTCTTACTGCTGCAGGATGCATCCCTTCTGATCAAGAGGTAAGCAGGCCCAGGCAAACATTGACCATGGGAAACCCAATGATTGCAAAAGGCTCTAGGGGCCAGCTGTAATGTTCTGACTCCAAAAGCGAATTAAAATTAGGACTAGTTTTTTTTTGCAAACAAAATCTTATTCTCTGAACCGACCTATGTGCTAATAGATGGGTTTGTTAAATAAGCAGGTTGGATTGCATCCACTCTGATTCCTTATTTTGCAATCAGTAGGTAGGTCGCAAATTGTGACTCACCCAGATTAGTGACGGTCATAGGGATAGCAGCCTGCAAGAGTCAGCAGACTGCCATGTCAGTCATTTTTAAGAACGCTTTTTCTTTCATAAAAAGCAGCACATTTATACATATTTCTTCTAAAGTTTGCATGAGAGTAGACAGTGGTCCAGGATTTGCCAGTGGTCCCATGGACCACTGCCTGTGAAACTTGGGAGTTAGTAACTTTTTAATGTTTAACGACCAGACTTCGTCACAAACTTTTGATACATATTATACGGAGATGTAGTTTGGCAGGATGTCCAAAAAAAATAGAATTTTCAAATTGCAAAACAGTAACTATTTGAAAACCCATTGTAGACAGGTACCCATGGATAAGGTTATGGCTATGGGGGAGCAAGTTCTGCTGGGAAGGGATGGTCAGTTATTGCTCTGGATAATTTAGCTATATGGGAGACTAGCCTACGGCCCTGCAGAAATGGGCTGAGTGTGCTTTTGGGTTCGGAGTTTCAAATCTTCAATACAAATAAATTATTTAGGCAGGCAGGGGGGGGGGAGAGAGAGAATTGGCTGTCCTGACTCAGCTGGACTTTTGGATACAGCGGTACAAAAGGGGGGGGTAATGGACGGAGCATCAGAACCAATCAAACACTCACACCCAGTCAACAGATCTGGGTTTGATCCATCACCTTTCTTTAGCCCACTCCGCCACCCCAGTTCAGACATGGCCATATGCAAATCAGTCTGACCCTGTGCCTCATGGGAACAGTCCAGCCCGAACTGCCAAGCCATGCCTTCCCTGGACCGGAAACAAGCTTCCTAGGACCGGTTTCTGGCATTGCAGCCGTCTTCAGCCAGGCTTGCTTGAATCCAGTGGCAAAGTGAGCAAGGGACTCACGTCTGAGCATACCCTGCCAATTTATGGCGAACAAAGCGGTACAAAAGGGGGGGGTAATGGACGGAGCATCAGAACCAATCAAACACTCACACCCAGTCAACAGATCTGGGTTTGATCCATCACCTTTCTTTAGCCCACTCCGCCACCCCAGTTCAGACATGGCCATATGCAAATCAGTCTGCCCCTGTGCCTCATGGGAACAGTCTAGCCCGAACTGCCAAGCCATGCCTTCCCTGGACCGGAAACAAGCTTCCTAGGACCGGTTTCTGGCATTGCAGCCGTCTTCAGCCAGGCTTGCTTGAATCCAGTGGCAAAGTGAGCAAGGGACTCACGTCTGAGCATACCCTGCCAACTTATGGCGAACAAAGCGGTACAAAAGGGGGGGGTTAAGCTATCCTGGCTGATGACGGCTGATAGCCAGAAACTGGTCCTAGGATGCTTGATTCCGATCCAGGGAAGACATGGCTTGGCAGTTCGGACTGGACTGTTCCCATGAGGCACAGGGTCAAGACTGATTTGCATATGGCCATGTCTAAACTGGGGTGGTGTAGTGGGCAAAAGAACGATGGATTTAACCCAGATCTCTTGACTGGGGGAGAATGTATGCATTGTCAGCATTCCGTCCATCATTTGTTTGTTGTAACGCTTTTCGCCCTAAGTGGGATGGGTATTCCCAGACGTGGGACCCGTGCTCACTACGCCACTGGAGTCAAGCTATCCTGGCTGAAGACGGCTGATAGCCAGAAACTGGTCCTAGGATGCTTGATTCCGATCCAGGGAAGACATGGCTTGGCAGTTCGGACTGGACTGTTCCCATGAGGCACAGGGTCAAGACTGATTTGCATATGGCCATGTCTAAACTGGGGTGGTGTAGTGGGCAAAAGAACGATGGATTTAACCCAGATCTCCTGACTGGGGGAGAATGTATGCATTGTCAGCATTCCGTCCATCATTTGTTTGTTGTAGGACTTTTGGATACAGCAATTCTTGGAGCAGATGACTTGTGTGGCTTGACCGTCGGAACGCACTTGGAAGCTTTCCAAGTCTACTGTTTCTGCGCTGAACCTAGTTCTTGTTGATGGCTGAGGCCTGTTGTTGTGTATGTTACCGCACCATGGGTTTCACAGTCCTGCCTTCCTCCACATCAACTTTTTGGGGAGGGGGGTTTCTTCCCAGAAAAGGTCCGGGGCCTCCTCCGTAGAGCATCTGTACTTCTTGTGATGTGCCTGGCACCTTTCTTGATTGTAGTGGAGTCTCTTCTTAGACCTGAACTCCAGACAGACCTCACATTTGGTGTCATCATGCTCCAAGGACAAGCAGACATTGCACACCTGGTGATGGTCAGACCAGTGGAATGCTGCACTGCAACAGGGGCAATATTGAAATCACATCTGTTCCATTAGCACTTGAGCATTCTCCAGAGGGTAGCTATTGAGTTTGTGCCCAAGGCACATCAGCAATGTTTGATAGTACGTTTCATGGAGATCTAGGTGGCGATACAGCAATTAATTCTAGTCTTAATCTCGTGTCGAAAAGAAGGCCAGGAACGCTGGGAGAGCATCCATCAGTGCCCAAGTCCTGGAGCTCCAGTCATGCACATCTGGACCAGAAGGTGGGGGCTCATATATATATATATAAAAAAAAAATCTAACATGGATTCGTTACCCATGCATGATGACAATCTAAGGCGGACTCACCACATACCTTGTGACTCAAAACACTTCTTTGAAGTAAAACTAACAAACGGCCTAGGCCCTAGACCAACACTAAGTGGCAGGAGGATGCAGAGCATGTGTATCTACAGCACGGTTACTCATAGTACGAGCCGCCAGCAGCCCGGCAAGCCTTTCTTGGCGGCCCGCAGACCTTACAGACATCCTACCTGTGTTTAAAAAAAAAAGAAAATGTAATAGTGTTAGCAAACACTGCCGGTTGCAGCATCTCAGACTCTGCTCTGTGGGGGCCGGGGGATTCTAATGATTGTCAAAGTGGAGATGCAGGGGCCTAAGAGATGAAATACAACAAAGCTTTAATAACATGTAAATGGACTTTTAAAGACCTGTGAAGTACTCGGGTGCAGCTGTGTGCGCGCGCGCGCGCTGGGAAGCTGTCTCAGCCCGGGCTGAGGGCTGACACACATGGGGTGAGATGACAGAGGGAGGGCGACCAACAGAGAGGGAGGGAGGGAGGGAGGGAGGGCAACCGACAGAGAGGGAGGGAGGGAGGGAGGGAGGGCGACCGACAGAGAGGGAGGGAGGGAGGGCGACCGACAGAGAGGGAGGGAGGGAGGGAGGGCGACCGACAGAGAGGGAGGGAGGGAGGGAGGGAGGGAGGGCGACCGACAGAGGGAGGGAGGGAGGGAGACCGACAGAGAGGGCGACCGACAGAGGGAGGGAGGGAGGGAGGGCGACCGGCAGAGAGGGAGGGAGGGCGACCGACAGAGAGGGAGGGAGGGAGGGCGACCGACAGAGAGGGAGGGAGGGAGGGCGACCGGGAGGGAGGGAGGGAGGGAGGGCGACCGGGAGGGAGGGAGGGAGGGCGACCGACAGGGAGGGAGGGAGGGAGGGAGGGCAACCGACAGGGAGGGAGGGAGGGAGGGCGACCGACAGGGAGGGAGGGCGACCGACAGGGAGGGAGGGCGACCGACAGGGAGGGAGGGAGGGAGGGAGGGTGACCGAGAGGGAGGGAGGGCGACCGACAGGGAGGGAGGGAGGGAGGGCGACCGACAGGGAGGGAGGGAGGGAGGGCGACCGACAGGGAGGGCGACCGACAGAGAGGGAGGGAGGGAGGGAGGGAGGGAGGGCGACCGACAGGGAGGGAGGGAGGGCGACCGACAGGGAGGGAGGGAGGGCGACCGACAGAGAGGGAGGGAGGGCGACCGACAGAGAGGGAGGGAGGGCGACCGACAGAGAGGGAGGGAGGGCGACCGACAGAGAGGGAGGGAGGGCGACCGACAGAGAGGGAGGGAGGGCGACCGACAGAGAGGGAGGGAGGGCGACCGACAGAGAGGGAGGGAGGGCGACCGACAGAGAGGGAGGGAGGACGACCAACAGGGAGGGAGGGAGGGAGGGCGACCGACAGGGAGGGAGGGAGGGAGGGCGACCGACAGGGAGGGAGGGAGGGAGGGCGACCGACAGGGAGGGAGGGAGGGAGGGAGGGCGACCGACAGGGAGGGAGGGAGGGAGGGAGGGCGACCGACAGGGAGGGAGGGAGGGAGGGCGACCGACAGGGAGGGAGGGAGGGCGACCGACCGACAGGGAGGGAGGGCAACCGAGGGCGACCGACAGGGAGGGAGGGCGACCGACAGAGAGGGAGGGAGGGAGGGCGACCGACAGAGGGAGGGAGGGAGGGCGACCGACAGAGGGAGGGAGGGAGGGCGGGCGACCGACAGAGGGAGGGAGGGAGGGCGACCGACAGGGAGGGAGGGAGGGAGGGCGACCGACAGGGAGGGAGGGAGGGAGGGCGACCGACAGGGAGGGAGGGAGGGCGACCGACAGGGAGGGAGGGAGGGAGGGCGACCGACAGAGAGGGAGGAAGGGAGGGCGACCGACAGGGAGGAAGGGAGGGCGACCGACAGAGAGGGAGGGTGGGAGGGCGACCGCCAGGGAGGGAGGGAGGGAGGGCGACCGACAGAGAGGGAGGGAGGGAGGGCGACCGACAGAGAGGGTGGGAGGGAGGGCGACCGACAGGGAGGGAGGGAGGGAGGGAGGGAGGGCGACCGACAGGGAGGGAGGGAGGGCAACCGACAGGGAGGGAGGGAGGGCGACAGAGAGGGAGGGAGGGCGACCGACAGAGAGGGAGGGAGGGCGACCGACAGAGAGGGAGGGAGGGCGACCGACAGAGAGGGAGGGAGGGAGGGCGACCGACAGAGAGGGAGGGAGGGAGGGCGACCGACAGAGAGGGAGGGAGGGCGACCGACAGAGAGGGAGGGAGGGCGACCGACAGAGAGGGAGGGAGGGCGACCGACAGAGAGGGAGGGAGGGAGGGCGACCGACAGAGAGGGAGGGCGACCGACAGAGAGGGAGGGAGGGAGGGAGGGAGGGAGGGCGACCGACAGAGAGGGAGGGAGGGAGGGCGACCGACAGAGAGGGAGGGAGGGAGGGAGGGCGACCGACAGAGAGGGAGGGAGGGAGGGCGACCGACAGAGAGGGAGGGAGGGAGGGCGACTGTGAGAAGTTGGCCTGATGTATGATGTCACTAGTTATAGTGTACACCTTATATCAGTCCAAATACCCTTATGGTGATTGGTTGTAAAGTCAACCTTATAGACCAGCTATCCTAGTGGTAGCATGGACAAGAGCAGTCTTAGGCTAAACTCTGAATGGCATGTGAAGCCAGCTGTGATACCATATATAATCCCTGGAATACCAAACGAAAGGACACCACAACAGATATATATATAAAATAAAGTGTATTTATTCTAAGCAAACCCTCAGCACTCTTTATGAGATTAGAGGTAAGTACAACACAGTCTTATTTATGCATACATTAAGTCACACAGGTAAGTAATACAGTTAGGCCCTAGGGGCCACGCAAACCATATACTAAGTAAGTGGTATAAGAACCACTGTCACGGAAATAGAATAGGCCTAGGCCTAGGGAATCGCTGGGGCTACACTACACTAGCGTTAGTTAGGAAGTGGGAGGCCCACGGGATTCGTGTGCAGAGTGGAAACACTCACGCGTAATGCGTAAAAGTCAATAGCAATAGTACAGTTTAGAAAACGGTAGATTTAGGACACTTCCGGAGTAGCTAGGAAGTTGAGACTTGAAAACTAGACACTAGGATAGTCACTATCCTGATGAGCACCGGAGTACCCAAGTTACCTAGCCCACAGGCTGCGGGTGCATAGGGGTGAAGATGTGTCGTTTTCGTCGTCGACTCCTATGGATGCCTGAAGAAAGATGCTGACAGGCAGTCAGTGAAGAGTGTCCGGTGGATACCGAGGCTGGGATCAAGAAGAGAAGAAACCTGCAAGCAGAAGGGACAGAGTCAAGGTCACTAGCCAGTGACCACGTGGAACCAGGAAGGAACCAGGCGATGTCGTGAAGATTGCAGGTGAAGGTGAAGCTTGTCGCTGCAGCCAGGAGGACCAGGAAGCGTCGAGGACGACCAGGACCAGGAGGCGAGCTGTCCCACGAAGGCTCTTGCTGTCGGCGGCGTCGAAGTTGGGCTAGGACTCACCAAGCCTTGGCAAGCGGAACCCACGAAGAACGGAGGACTTGCTTCTGGTGCAGACCAGGAAGGTCTGGGGTGCTTCTTCTTTGCAGAGAAGCGGGAGCCAGTCTGGAGGAGCCAAACCAGCGCAGAAGATTTCAGGGAGCGTCGTCACAAAGGCCACCAGCCAGCGGGCAAGCAACCGGACAGACGCGGCAAGCAGGAAAATGCAGAAGGGCCCCACGCAGGACTCGTGGAGTGTGGGGGGCTGATCTTCGGTGCAGATGGTGGTTGGGGCTTCTCAATCCTCGGTGCACAACTTCGAGGGTACCTCAGAAGCTGCGCTTTAAGTTACTAGCCACTTTTTCCAGGTAGCCGGTCCCACGTCGCTCGTCGCCTCCACGGATCTCAGCTTTGCTGTCGATGTGGATCAGGGTCGGAGAAGTCTGGAAGTCAAGGCTCTAGTCGGGCTCTGCAGTCGGTTCCTCGTAGAACGTGGGCAAAGCAAAGGGTAGTCTCTTGATGGTGCCTGTTTGCACAGGGTAGCCACTCCTTGGCTACAAGGGAGATTCTTCAGTCTTCTTCTTTCGTCGAATGTCGAAGGTCCAGAGTTTCTGTTCAGTTTTGCAGGTTCAGGATAATCTAAAGTCTTGAGGCCCAACTCCCACTCTTATACTAATCTGGGGGGCTGGGATACCTGCTAGGTCACGCCTTATGGGTGGGACCTGGGAGGGGGTGGTTACACCCACTTCCCTTTGTCCAGTTTCGCGCCAAAGCTGGGGCTGGAGTGCCCCAGCGCCGGTTTGAACTGGACTATGCAAGGAACACCTTGTGTGCCCCAGGCATGTCTCATTCCTTTCAGCCCACCCTGCCCCAATACACTAAAGGCTGTCTGGGGAGGTGCTAGCACCTCCCCAAGCAGGAAACCTATTGTCCAGGCCTCCCTGGCTGGGATCACTCCCAGCTGCAGGAGGTCAGACTTGTGTCGTGGCAGCAGCATCCATTTTGTGATGCTGAGGCTTTGGTCAGAGGCTAACAGTTGAAGTATGATTTTAACATGTCTTTCCCTCTAGAAGGGGGGAATAATATTCTCATGTCCAGAAATGGCATGGGGGTATTATTCCACAGTGTTAGACACCTTACACAACATGTTTCGATAAAGCCAAACCATAGTTACCATAACCGTCTAAGATTATAAGGCACTTTAAGAGTATATGGTAGGCTATATCATAGAACAGCTATAAGGACAAGGTTCCGAAAGCTGCAGACAGGCTCAGCTCATGCTAGAGCACCATCTCACATGTTACCAAGCACTCTGCCTCCAGGATTGTCAAGGCCTGCCATAGGAGTGACTGATAGGTACACATGTGTCTATATGTAAGTTAGGTATAGGAATACTACACCTAAGCAAGGGGTGATTACACGACCTTTCCCCAGCTGAGTGATCAGCCAGTTGTGTCAAAATGGAAGGCCAGGCCAGGGGTGGCATAATACATGCTGCAGCCCCTGGTAGGCCTAGGGTACACCTATGCCCTGGGTACCTAGGGTACACTGTACAGGGGCCAATAAGGTGATCCTATCCAAATGGGTTATGCACCTAAAGTACATAGTATTAATTTAGAGAGAGAACAGCAGGGCTGTGGGTCCGATTAGCAGGCCCACAGCCACATCTAAGTCGAAAACCAGTAAAGCAAAAGCAGATCCTACTCTCCTACACAACCCCCCCCCCCCCCAAACTTAGGGACATTAAACTAACCTTGACCAGTTGAGTCTTCATGTTCTAAGTGGAAATATCTGGAGAGTCCATCTGCATTGGCATGGTCAGTCCCAGGTCTATGTTCCACTGTGAAGTCCATCCCCTGTAGGGAAATGGACCACCTAGGAAGTTTGGGATTTTCACCCTTCATCTGATTTAGCCACAAGAGGGGCTTATGGTCTGTCTGAATCTTGAAGTGAGTGCCAAACAAGTATAGCCTCAGCTTCTTCAGGGCCCAAACCACAGCAAAGGCCTCCCTCTCAATAGCTGACCAACGTTTCTCTCTAGGGGTCAGCCTTCTACTTATAAAAGCAATGGGCTGGTCTTGACCATCTACATTCAGTTGTGAAAGAACAGCTCCCACACCTAACTCAGAAGCATCTGTCTGGACAATGAACTCTTTGGAGTAGTCTGGACTTTTCAGAATAGGTGCACTGCACATGGCCTGCTTCAGGTCATCAAATGCTTTTTGACAGCTTACTGTCCACTGAACTTTCTTTGGCATCTTCTTGGAGGTCAAGTCATTAAGTGGTGTTACTATGGACCCATAATTCTTAACAAACTTTCTGTAGTACCCAGTCAGGCCCAAGAAAGCTCTGACCTGAGTCTGGGTAGTTGGAGGAGCCCAGTCCTTTATGGTCTGGATCTTGCTCTCCAGTGGTTGAACCTGACCCCCACCAACTAGGTGGCCCAGGTATACAACCTTGCTCTGCCCTATCTGGCACTTAGTGGCCTTGATAGTGAGGCCTGCCTTTTGCAGGGCCTCTAAAACATTCCTCAGGTGGACCAGGTGATCCTCCCAGGTGGAGCTAAAGACAGCAATATCATCAAGATAAGCTGCACAATAATCATCCAACCCAGTAAGGACTTGATTCACCAACCTTTGGAAAGTGGCAGGTGCATTCTTCAAACCAAAGGGCATTACCACAAATTGATAATGTCCTCCTGGGGTCGAGAAAGCAGTTTTGGCCTTTGCACTCTCAGCTAGTCTGATTTGCCAGTAGCCTGCTGTTAGGTCAAATGTGCTCAAAAACTTAGCAGCTGCCAGTCTGTCAATGAGCTCATCTGCCCTAGGTATTGGGTGGGCATCTGTCCTAGTGACAGCATTGAGACCTCTGTAATCCACGCAAAACCTCATCTCTCTTACCATCTTGGGTGTGAGGTTTTGGCACAAGGACTAGCCCAAGGGCTCTCTGAAGGTTCAATGACTCCCAGCTCCAACATCTTTTGTACCTCAACTTTTATGCAGTCCCTGACATGGTCAGGTTGCCTGTAGATTTTACTCTTCACAGGCAGACTGTCACCAGTGTCCACCTCATGGGTGCACCAGTTTGTCTGACTTGGGGTCAGAGAGAACATATGTCTGTAGGATTGCAGAATCTGTCTGCAGTCCTGTTGCTGATGGACAGTGAGGCTGTCAGAAAAGACCACACCATCAACTGAGCCATCATCAGGGTTCTGAGTCAACAGGTCTGGGAGAGGGTCACTCTCTTCCTCCTGCCCCTCATCTGTAGCCATGAGTAGCCCCATGTCTGCCCTGTCAACATATGCCTTCAATCTGTTGACATGAAGCACCCTGTGGGGGCTTCTGGGAGTCCCAAGGTCCACCAAGTAGGTGACTTCTCCCTTTTTCTCAACAATAGTGTGGGGTCCAGACCATTTGTCTTGGAGTGCTGCTGGGGCCACTGGCTCCAACACCCACACTTTCTGTCCTGGCTGGTAAACAGTCAGTACAGCCTTTTGGTCATGCCAAGCTTTTTGGAGTTCTTGGCTTGTCTCAAGGTTTTTAGAAGCCTTCTTCATATACTCTGCCATCCTGGAGCGGAGACCAAGTACATTATCCACTATGTCTAGTTTGGGTTGTCTGAGAGGTCTCTCCCATCCTTCCTTCACCAAACACAGGGGTCCTCTTACAGGATGCCCAAACAAAAGCTCAAAAGGGCTGTAGCCAACCCCCTTTTGTGGGACCTCTCTGTAAGCAAACAGAAGGCAGGGTAAAAGGATGTCCCATCTTCGCCTAAGCTTGTCTGGTAATCCTTTTATGATTCCCTTTAGGGTCTTGTTGAACCTCTCAACAAGCCCATTGCACTGTGGGTGATAGGGTGTGGTGAACTTATAGTTAACACCACACTCCTTCCACATTGCAGTCAAGTATCCTGACATGAAGTTGGTACCTCTGTCAGAAATGACCTCCTTTGGAAAGCCCACTCTGGAGAATACTCCAAGCAGGGCCCTTGCCACAACAGGAGCTGTTGTGGTCCTCAGGGGAATTGCTTCTGGGTACCTGGTGGCATGGTCCACTATCACCAGTATGAATCTGTGCCCAGATGCTGTTTGTGGGTCCATTGGTCCTACAATATCTATGCCCACTCTTTCAAAGGGGACCCCCACCACAGGTAGTGGGATGAGGGGGGCCTTGGTGGTGCCACCTGATTTGCCACTGGCTTGGCAGGTGACACAGGAGCGACAAAACTCCTTAGTATCTCCTGACATATGGGGCCAGTGAAAGTGAGGGACAAGCCTGTCCCAAGTCTTGTTCTGGCCTAAATGTCCTGCAAGGGGAATATCATGGGCCAAGGTTAGAAGGAAGCCTCTGAACTTCAGTGGTATGACCAACCTCCTGGATGCACCAGGCTTGGGGTCTCTAGCCTCTGAATACAGTAGCCCTTCATCCCAATACACTCTATGGGTACCTTGAGCATTCCCTGCAGCCTCAGCAGCAGCCAGCTGTCTGAGGGGTTCAAGAGAGGGGCAGTCTAATTGAGCCTGCCTCAGATCTGCCCTTGAAGGTCCCCCTGTCCCAAGAAACTCAACCTGATCAGGTTCAAGTTCTTCTAGGACAGTTCCTTCAGGGCTCTCAGAATCATCCTCCTGGGAGGGCTGATCCACCACCTGAGGCAGGGGGGAAGGCACAGCCTTAACCCTACTGCTCTTTCTCTTGGGTTGTGACTGGTCCATAGTTTCAGGATCCAGCACTTGTTCAGTGGTGCACTTTTTGACCTGCGACCTGGTCACAGCAAGGACATGTGCATCTATCCCCAGCATTTCTGCATGGGTCCTATACTCCACTTCAGACCAAACTGAAGTTTCAAGATCATTGCCCAGTAAACACTCTACAGGAAGGTCTGAACTAACAACAACTTTCTTGAGGCCAGTTACCCCTCCCCAGGAGAAGTTAACAATAGCCACACTATGGGAGGTAGTGGCATTGCTAGCGTTGGTCACTAGGTAATTCTCACCTAGTATGATCTGTCCAGGGTCCACAAAGGCAGGTGTCACCATTGTGACACTAGCCCCAGTGTCCCTGTAGGCCTGAGCCATTCTTTGGTTGATAAAAGGAGTCTGTCTGTACTTGCCCAGGTTACTGGGGCCTACAGTAGAGGACAAAGCTAAGTCCCCATCACAGATCAGAACAGCCTGAGTAGGTACTCTGACTAGGCCAGAATCCTCCTCAGTTCCCAGGGTTAACCCTACTACACCCTTTTGCTGGGAACCACCACTTACAGCTGAACTAGGGGGTACAGTTGCCTTAGGGGAAACGGTGGCTGGGGACTTATCCTTTTTGGTGCACTCACTAAACCAATGTGAGTTGGACTTACAATAGTTGCACCAGGGTTTCTTTTGGCCATCTTTCTTTTTATCCTTTTTGGAACCACCCTCCCCCTGAGCCTTTTGGGGGCCTGGTGAAGACTTCTGGTCTTTTTGTTTCTGATCATTACCCTTCTGGTCTGCCTTTTTCTGATCACCGCCCTGGTTCTGGTTTTTCTGCTTAACTCTAGTCCTGACCCATCTATCTGCCTTCTTTCCCAATTCTTGGGGAGAAGTCAGATCAGAATCAATCAGGTGTTGATGCAATAGCTGGTTTTGACAGTTGTTAAGTATTTGTTCTCTCATGATCAAATTATACAATCCTGTATAGTCCTTAACCTTACTTCCCATTAGCCAGCCTTCCAGAGCCTTAGTGGCACAATCTACAAAGTCAGTCCAGTCCTGAGTCTGTGTCTTCTGGGTATCCCTGAACAACAACCTGTATTGTTCAGTGGTTATGTGGAAATATGGATTTTTCTGGTCAGTTATGTCCCCTATCTTGGACCCCAACGGTTCTATGTGCATATTACAAGTACATGTATGTTCCCTCCCGTTCCAGTTATGAAGACGCAAATACATGTGCGTCCACCGTTAACATGTCCTCTTTCAGATCCGCCATGAATAGGCCGGATATTCCATTCCTAAGTACAAAAGGCCACCGCCTTTATATGGTTCACTTATGCCATTTTTACAGTCCAGGCAAGTAGGCCCTGATTCTGTCATCAAGCTTTTCTTGCTTTCTGTCTCTGAAGCTCCAGTCCGAGCCTGCATCTGTGACCATGAACTTTGTCTCATTCCCTGCGCGGCTCACGAAGCCTGACATCAGCTTGCTGCCTGCCAAGAACTGTATTTCACCTTCGAAATTATCTGCTCCGATTCCTGCCCAATGCATTCCTGTCTAGTAGTTTAAGTAAACATTCTGCCAGCTACCGAGCAAAGGCCCGGCTTCTCTGTCTTTATACAAGTAATTCATAGCCCTGATTACTATGGAAGATTCTTGCCCTCGCATCTAGTGTAGACACTTAGACGCTTGTACACGCACTAACAGTCAGTATAGTCAGTATAGAATAAGATTCTACTCTAAGAGACCTTTCTTTTGGATAACATAGTTCTTTAAACATAGGATGTTAGATATGATTTGGGATTAGGTTGACTTGACCCTCCAGACATCTGTCGCCACATGTAGAGCTAAATGTCAAGTCCCCTCCACCCCCTAGATGCACGTCAATCACACGTCATGCTGCTGCGCGCGCATTCCTGTCAAGTATTTCTGCTGACATTGCGAAATTCTTTCATGTAACCGCCCTCTTATGACATCACATCTGATGACGTTCTTTAAATCACTCCCAGTTACGCCTATTTTTGCTACGCATGTGAAATGTTATCTTTGCTATCAATTGTTACGCCTCTTGTATTGGCCTCACTGTAATGCCTATTGTATAAAAGTAATTGATTGTCAATAACGTATGTACTTCACTTCCTGAACCTTCGTGGTGATGGAACTTGGAGCAACCGATTATAATCGACCATTGGAATAAAGCCCATTCCGAACCTCTAATACCACGGATTCTGCCTCTTATTTACTGAGCTATTTTATTATGTTTCTGTATCAAATTAAGTCCCGGTAATTAAATTATTTACCACATGAATGGCGCCCGAACAGGGACACTTTCTCATCTCACGCGCCGGCGGTGCGTTGCAGGCCCGGTCTCCTGCCACAGCTGGACGGACAATAACGCGTACCAGCAGGATTTCCTGTATCTCCCTCCGGTCAAGCGGGGGCGACTGAGGCTGCGATCAACACCCAGACGAGGCGGTGAGAAGTGCGAAGTATCCCGACCAGAGCCTAGCTGAGAGAGCAAGATCCGAGGTATACAGAGGCCCACCAGGTTTCCGATGTCCTGAAGTGTCCGAAGTTGTCGAGTCCAGTCCGGTCCAGTTCAGTTCCGTTCCGAGGCCTTCCGTTCCGAGCTACCCAGTGAGTACCATTACTGGGGAGGCGTTCTGGCGTGCACATAAGTTGTGCCGGTCCAGACGGGTTTGGGTACACAAATCCGGTCTGCACTGTTTCAGCAGTGTATCTGTACTGTTTAGCAGTATATCTAGTATATCAAGTATATAAATTCAGAATAATTCAGATAATGCCGAGTATTATGTTTAAGTGATTAAGTTTTCCTTAGATCGTCATCGTCATTGTTTGCTCATTTAAATGTTAAATGTTAAATGTGTTAATACGTTCTGCATATTGTGGTATGAATGACTGTTCATTATCGTGTTTATTGTATTAAGTTTGTTCAAGATCAAGTATCAGATCAGTTCTCAATATGCCGCTCTTTTCGAAATTAAGACAGATCACAACTAGAAAAGGGGTACTCGAAGAAGCTGTTCCTATTCCTCCTAGGGACACTCCAGGGTACTTCATGTATCACAAACATGGCCTAGATGCTATATTATTTCTTGATTTATGGGTAGACTACACTAAGGAATTACCAGAAAGTCAGAGGTGGCCCGCAGCTGGGACCTGGGATGCAGAGTGCATCGTGAAAGTAGAGGAAGAATTATGGAAAAGGAAAGCTAGACAATCACAGAAAGACGCCATTGAGTTATGGCGTAAAGAATCGTATAGACGTACAGAAAAAGCACGTAGACAGGAAGAGAAGAGTAAAGAGAATTCAAGTGAAGTCCGAGAAAATCTATTAATTGAAGAAGGTGCACGAGTGAAATCAGAACAAGTAGACAGACAAAGACATGCCCTTATGAAAGGTATGTATCCCCTTCTGGCCGAAGGATTACCTAAGGCTACTGCGGGGATACCAAAAGACTTGCCACCCCCATTATTCCCAATAAAAGTACATCCCAAGGGGCATCCTAGAACCGCAGAAGATGTTTTTCTTTCCTCATATTTAGATGACGCAGCTCCCGAGTATGCTAACCCCGCCCCACATAGACCATTGGCCGGGGAGGTTCAACGCCAAGATCCTGTATCTGTATCTCTGCAGCACCAAATTCCGACACCAGTTCCGGCAAGCACATCTGTTTCCACATCTGCTCCTACAGCTACTTCCATAGCTGTGTCCACACCTATCGTTGCTGTATCACGTTCAACGAATCCTTTCACGCCCGATACCCCAGATGGGGCTACGGGAGGTGCTACCAACATTTTTTCTACGCCACCCAGAATAAATAAACTTACCTTTCAAGAGTCAGCACATTCACGTACCCCCAAACTCATAAATGCCCGTACGCTTAAGGAACTTCTTATAGATTGTAGATATGACCCTGTGCCCGGCAAAGAGGACGAAATGATCATGGCATCATTACGTATCAGACGAGCCGCGGTGTATTTAGGGAAGTTACCAGGAATGACTATGCATCTAGATAATATATACCATTTTGTCCAAACAGGGCGAGATTCTGAAAGTATCAACAGAGCTATGGAATACCAGAAAGTGGAAATACAGGGGGAACTGTTACGTTTCCTAATAAATTGTGTGATCAGAAATCAAGACCGACCGGGGGTAGACCCGGAAGCAATGCAAATTCTTACCAGATGGAGCCAGAATATATCAGAAGGGAGACATGATAAGCAAAATTGTATAATAGCCATGTGCCGAAAGATCCGTAAAGAAATAGAACGCTTACACGAAGAAAGATTAGCGGTAGACCAGTTCGAGCAAAGCGAGGAAGAAGGATCAGGACTGCCCACAGGACAGTCAGAAACTATAGCCTATGTAGGTAGAGGAAGATCTTGTAATAATACTAGATGTCTTACTGACACGATACGTCCGATATGTCTAGAAAATAACAGGAATTTTCAAACACCTAAAATAAATATGAGGTCCCCCGAGCATTCGTTCCAAGCCGCTGACAAATTACTGCGAGAACGAAGGGGTTATCATTTTCTTGATTCTATGGATGAACAAGAATTAGCTAGGTCAGCCGTTCATTGGATTGACAGTCCCGGAAAGTATGATGATGATACAGTAGCACACACATTTTTGAATCTCACCCCAGATGAACAGCGTTTAGCTGGGATTTATATGATTCAACAACTTCTTATACTATATAAAAGCCAACATTCAGACCCTGGTCCCTTACCTGATATATTGACTGAATTACTCACGAATAGATGGAGAGGTTCAGGTACTAAGTTAATTAAAGAAATACTAGAATCAAGAAAGCAGTACATTCTTTTTATATGCCCAGAACATGTCTCACTGCCCATCAAGGAAAGAACCACGTATTACATGGACAGACAGAACCCCTTACGAGAAGTGCACCCAATAAAGGGCGAGGACAATGAGTTTAAACGTGTATATGTATATACGCCCATATCGAAAATAGAATTGTTGGAAATGAAGAAAGTGGTACCCAGTCATGACAAAGACCCAGCGGGTTTCCACCGAGAAATTAAAGACATGTTACTCATGGGAGAGTATACCTATCCCGACATTATGACCATATTAAAGGTATTGATGCCTGCTGGCATTTACGAAAAACTGAAGGAAAAAGAGTGGGAAGTGGGAGACCAAAAGATAGATTGGACAGCATTAGAAAATGAAGAAAAGGCCCGAGGTCCAGGTTCGGGGCTTGGGGACAAAACTAAAGCACTACCAGGTTTACTAGTACAGGTACTGCCACGTTTATTAACCACGAAAAAGGAAGACTGGGGTGCAATCTCAGCCTGTAAACAAAAGCAAGATGAAGACACTAGTGATTTCTATGCCCGATTCGAAAAATGTTTTGGTATAAATAGTGGTATAAAAGCAAGTAGCGAGTCATACCCACATCTGTTTGTGACAAAATTAGTTGAAAATTCTTTGCCCCAAGTGAAGAATAGAGTATTAAAATTCGAGAGTACCTGGCAAGGTAATACCCCATCACAAATGCTACAAATGTTACAGTACCATTACAATAGAATTAGAGAAGAACAAGATCATGAACAAAGACGCATGAAAGACACGAAAATGAAAATGCTAGTCTCCCAGACAGTTCCAGCTGAAGGACATAAAAAGGGTACGACACATTCCGGTGATTCAGCAGGACCTATAAAAGGGACATGCAACTATTGTAAACAGCCAGGACATTACATACACGATTGTCCAGTCCTGAAGCGTAATATCGCCACAGGTATTACAAAAGAAAGACCACGGCCACTTAGACAGGATCAGAATGAACAAGGAGCACCGCAGCATGCACAGTCCATGCCAGCTCCACAACAGTCTATACAGTTTGTGCCAGCCGCACCAGCGTTGCCTGCTGCTGCCACACAAACCACGACACGACAGCTGTACCAGACCGCACAGTATGACTATCCTGATTACCAACGATATGCATGAAACAGCCTAGAGAAGGAAGTTGACTTACCCCTTATCGAGGTCCCTGTAGACCAAGAAGGACCTTATGTACATAGTGAATTATTAGGTCAAGACAGAAAATTTTTACTCGATACAGGGGCAAGTCGAACAACCATAAAACGTAGTGAAGTTCCAGGGGCACCCCTCTCAGGCTCACAGAATATATCCCTTGGTTTTTCAGGAAAACCTATTGTTAATGAAGTATCACAGCCTCTTCCACTTACGATAGGACCTTTGACCCGAACTACAGATTTATTGCTTACTAAATCATGTCCAGAAAACTTGTTAGGAATAAAAACACTGAAAGCTCTAGGAGCTATAATATGTTGTTCTCCGGAAGGAGTAAGATTGTTTTTGCGTGATTTTAAAGGTCACTATGTGTCTAGAGACATGGATCCCCGACTGCAGACTTTACCTACACATCTGTGGGCACAAGGCCCTACTGATGTTGGTTGCATGAATATTACACCATATCGAGTCACACTAAAGGCAGGAGTGGTACTACCACGAATGCGACAATACAAGTTACCACCAGATGCTGTAATGGCTTTACTGCAAATCATTGACGAGCTCATTGCCCAAGGAGTGGTTGTAGAAACAGACTCCAATGTATGTAATTCACCGATAATTCCGATTCTTAAACGAACAGATCCGAAGGCCCCGCCAGTATATCGATTGGTTATTGATCTGCGCGAATTAAACAAATGCATTGTGCCACAATTCCCTGTGGTCCCAGATATCTCATCATTACTGACAGCTATTGATTCCGAAGCAACATTCTTTACTGTAATTGATCTCAAAAATGCCTTTTTCAGCGTCCCAATAGATCCGGAAAGCCAATATTTGTTCGGATTTAGTTTAAATGGACGTAGCTTTAAATTCTCACGCGCACCTCAAGGATTTACAGAAAGCCCCAGCATCTATAGCCAAGCACTGAAACGAGAACTCGACAGTATACACATGCCAGTCAACACTGCTTTGCTTCAATATGTCGATGATCTGCTGATCACCGCGAGAAGCGAACCCGAATGTGAGAAAGCATCACTGACAGTTTTACGATTTCTAGCCGAAAAGGGGCACAAGGTGTCCCCTTCTAAGCTGCAATTCTGTGTCCAGCGAGTTGTTTATCTTGGACACTCGCTGTCCAAGGAGGGAAGGCAGCTTACACCCGACCGCATTCAGTTAATAGCTAACATGCCAATACCCAAGACACAAAAGGAGGTGCGGGCTTTCATAGGCCTCACTTCATATTGTAGGCAGTGGATCCCTCAGTATGCATTTCTAGCAAAACCACTCATTCAGTTGACAACACAGGAGGCAGCCACATCGACTGTCCTCCCTTGGACTCAGGAACACACACTAGCTTTTGAAAGCTTAAAGAAAGCTCTATGCCAAGCACCTGTTTTAGCAACACCATGTTACAGAAAACATTTTACACTCTTTGTTACAGAACGAGAAGGTACTGCTTTGTCAGTACTCACACAGGAACAAGCAGGATCACACAAACCGTGTGCTTATTTTTCTAGTACATTAGATCCCGTAGCTCAGGCTCTGCCTGCGTGCCTGAAATCAGTGGCAGCGACAGCTTTAGCAATCAGACAAAGCGATGCCATAGTGTTAGGACATCCATTGACAGTACAAGTACCACATGCAGTGGAGGTTCTTGTGAATCGGACGCAAACACAACATTTGACTATAGCAAGACTTACAGGGTACGAACTCACATTGTTTCAGCCACATATAGAAATCAGACGTTGTAACACATTGAATCCTGCCACACTTTTACCTGTAAATGGAACAGACCCACTAGCTCATGACTGTATTGAAGTTATTACAATCACGACGAAACCCAGACAAGATTTAACCGATGTTCCATTGTCAGACCCAGACCTGACGTTGTATGTAGATGGTTCATGTATGAGAAAAGGTACAGGAGAACTAGTGGCCGCTTACGCAGTCACAACAGACACTGAAATTATTGAAACAAATTGCATAAATACCTTGTCCGCTCAAGCCGCAGAGCTCGTCGCTCTGACACAAGCCTGTATTCAAGCCACAAATAAAAAAGTCAACATATACACTGATTCACGTTATGCATTCGGAGTTGTACATGACTTCGGCGTGCTGTGGCGAGAGAGAGGTTATTTAACTTCTCACGGTGCCCACATTCAGCACGGACCCCTCATTCATGCCTTATTAGATGCAATACATTTACCCATTGCAATATCGATTATGAAATGCAAAGCACATACGAAAGTTACTGATATCATTTCTCAAGGCAATGATTTAGCTGACAGAACAGCTAAACAGACTGCTCAAACTCAAACATCCGACATGACAAAGACAATAGTCCCGACGCCAACACATTGTATGACGGTTAAAGATCCTACTCTTGACGTAATTGATATACAGACACATGCTACACCAGACGAAATAAAGAAATGGATTGAATTAGGAGGGATCCAAACGGATCAAGGATGGATGATGAAGGAAAAGTCTGTGTGGTTCCTTCCTGATTCAATGGTCCAAGTCATTATTAACACTGTCCATAGTCCAGCGCATCTAGGAGAGAAAGCTATGCTCGACAGCATTCAACATATTTGGTTCAACAAACATTTACGAGCAGCAGCCAAACAAAAAGTTCGTACCTGTATGATCTGTTGTCAGTTCAACCCAGGAAAAAGCATTCCCGTAGAACAGGGTGGATTTCAGCCTCCTGATCACCCTTTTGAAGTCCTCCAGATGGATTATATCCAGATGGAACGATGTCGAGGATTCAAATATGTTCTCGTAGTAGTTTGTGCTCTTTCCCGTTGGACGGAAGCATACCCGGTTTCAGATTACACGGCCCCGACTACTGCCAAACAGTTAGTTCGAGAATTCTTCCCACGATACGGTTTACCACGTGTTGTTCACTCTGATAACGGCCAGCCGTTTTCATCCGAACTAATGAAACACGTTTCACTTTTGTTAGGCTATCAGTGGAAGTTTCATTGTGTCCGACACCCCGAAGCAGCAGGTCTCGTAGAAAGACATAATCAGACTCTGAAAATTAGATTGTCCAAAATATGCAGGGAGAAAGGTGTCGACTGGGTAGTAGCATTACCAGTTGCGCTCTTTTACATGAGAATGGTAGCACACTCTCGAACAGGGCTATCCCCGTATGAAGTGATCTTCGGCAGACCACCAAATATGTGGGGGACGCCTATACCACGTAAAATAACTGATATTGACTATAATATGCTGACAGATTATTTGGCTTCCTTGATGTCTGCACTACAATCTTGTCGTTCACAGGTAGCTGCAGCTTTTCCTGACAACACTGAAGTGAAACCCCATGACGTAATTCCGGGGGATCTCGTTTTAGTGAGGAACTTTGATCGAAAGACTCAGCTGGATCCTAGGTGGAGGTCGCCTCAGCTCGTGTTATTAACGACGAGGACAGCCGTGAAGATCGAAGGCAGGAAAGGCTGGATTCATTCAAGTCATATCAAGAAATTTCATGGACTACCAGCAGATGTGAATACCACACCTCGTGTGTCTTCACCCATTGACTCAAAACTTCCTCTTGTTGAAAGAAGTAATTCCGAACATTATAAACTAAAACTCAGGCCCAATCAGTCAAGCAATTTGATTGTTTAAGTCCTCTCCGAGGTGAAGCGGTTGAATTGTCTCTGACATGTATCCCTTGGACCTGAATAGAGATAACACCCGAAAAATGTTGAAACGACAGGCGTACTGTAAATCACTGCGTAGTCATTGTACAGTGACGTTATTAATTTTATTTTCCTTAAGTCTTTTAATAATTACTGCAAGTATATTGTTGCACATATATTATCCTATTTCTAGACATGTTTATAATGTTACTGCTGAACATTCTTTTAGTGAATTACCTCCGCATGAATTGGCATATAGATTTGCGCTGCGCAATAACACTTTTATTAGTATGTTACATCATTCCCATCAGGTTAGCAATGCTACAAATTGTTGGATATGTGGCCGACTCCCTCCCTATCAGAACTATAAAGGAATTATACCTCTTTTTCCATACCCGTTCACACACAATGGCTCCTGTGGAGCATGGTTTAGCTTAATCAATTCCCTTGATTCGAATTCTGCAGTTTATCAAGATAACTGGGTATGGGGAAATCTGAACTTAGTTTTACTTAAAGTCTGCCACCCCAACAAGGAGGGACTTCCCCAGAGAACAGGAACTGATCTAGAAAATGAAGTATATGGATTAGGTAATTTTACGCTTAATCTCCTGATCTTGAATGTCGAATCCGAAGCTAATCCAAGTTTGCCCGCCATGTCAGTATTTTCAGTAAAAGGTGAATTATGTGTGAGAAAGAATGGTTCCATACATATGGGCCATAGTAGATGCACCACTGTAATAGAATTTAGTGATCAAGGCAAGTCGACATTTAGAGCTTCCCGCCATTCCTATTTTATATGTGGTCAGACGGCATATGTACGTTTGCCTCTAGATTGGGATGGTACCTGCTACATTGGATTCCTTTTGCCACCTGTTTTTCTAGCTCCTCCTGATTATCACAGAAATACTCATTTAGTACACAATAGAGAAAGGAGAGATCTCCCAATAGTCGACTACACTGAAACAGCATGGGAAAAATACACAGATTTCAATAAAGGTCTCTTTCCCTATATAGGTACCGTTACTAATAGTAAGCTGATACGTAGATTGACTAGAACCCTTGAAGCAGTAGTGAACGAAACTATTTCCGCCCTAGGCAATTTAACAGAAGAGCAGTCTGCCATGCGGATTGTTGTGCTTCAAAATCGTCTTGTCCTTGACGTCATCCTGGCCGATAGGGGCGGAGCTTGTAGGGTCATCGGATCAAGCTGTTGCATTTTCATACCAGAAAATTCGCCATCTGTATATAAAGCCATAACCCGCCTCCATAAGATTGTAAGCCAGATACACCAGAATCCAGGCACCTGGACTTGGTCCGGTTGGTTTTGGAGCATGTTATCAGCCTGGGGATGGAGAGTTCTATCCTTCCTAGGTATTGGCCTTCTCATACTATTCAGTTGCTGCTTATGCCTGCAATGTGGACCAGCGATCTGTGGTCTGTGTGCCACATCGTGCATTCCACATCAAGATTTTCGTTCAAAATCCCGGAAGAAGAAAGAAGAACAAATGATGCTATACGAACAGATCAATGGATTGATGAAGATTGATGTCTCTTGACGGGCAAGTAGGGGACAAGGAGGGAATGTGGAAATATGGATTTTTCTGGTCAGTTATGTCCCCTATCTTGGACCCCAACGGTTCTATGTGCATATTACAAGTACATGTATGTTCCCTCCCGTTCCAGTTATGAAGACGCAAATACATGTGCGTCCACCGTTAACATGTCCTCTTTCAGATCCGCCATGAATAGGCCGGATATTCCATTCCTAAGTACAAAAGGCCACCGCCTTTATATGGTTCACTTATGCCATTTTTACAGTCCAGGCAAGTAGGCCCTGATTCTGTCATCAAGCTTTTCTTGCTTTCTGTCTCTGAAGCTCCAGTCCGAGCCTGCATCTGTGACCATGAACTTTGTCTCATTCCCTGCGCGGCTCACGAAGCCTGACATCAGCTTGCTGCCTGCCAAGAACTGTATTTCACCTTCGAAATTATCTGCTCCGATTCCTGCCCAATGCATTCCTGTCTAGTAGTTTAAGTAAACATTCTGCCAGCTACCGAGCAAAGGCCCGGCTTCTCTGTCTTTATACAAGTAATTCATAGCCCTGATTACTATGGAAGATTCTTGCCCTCGCATCTAGTGTAGACACTTAGACGCTTGTACACGCACTAACAGTCAGTATAGTCAGTATAGAATAAGATTCTACTCTAAGAGACCTTTCTTTTGGATAACATAGTTCTTTAAACATAGGATGTTAGATATGATTTGGGATTAGGTTGACTTGACCCTCCAGACATCTGTCGCCACATGTAGAGCTAAATGTCAAGTCCCCTCCACCCCCTAGATGCACGTCAATCACACGTCATGCTGCTGCGCGCGCATTCCTGTCAAGTATTTCTGCTGACATTGCGAAATTCTTTCATGTAACCGCCCTCTTATGACATCACATCTGATGACGTTCTTTAAATCACTCCCAGTTACGCCTATTTTTGCTACGCATGTGAAATGTTATCTTTGCTATCAATTGTTACGCCTCTTGTATTGGCCTCACTGTAATGCCTATTGTATAAAAGTAATTGATTGTCAATAACGTATGTACTTCACTTCCTGAACCTTCGTGGTGATGGAACTTGGAGCAACCGATTATAATCGACCATTGGAATAAAGCCCATTCCGAACCTCTAATACCACGGATTCTGCCTCTTATTTACTGAGCTATTTTATTATGTTTCTGTATCAAATTAAGTCCCGGTAATTAAATTATTTACCACAGTTAGGCCAAACCCATCAATCAGAGCACTCTTCAGGACAGTGTAATTATCTGCATCCTCATCACTAACTGTGAGGAGCTTGTCTCTTCCTTTCTCAGAGAAGGAGAGCCACAAGATAGCTGCCCACTGACTTTGGGGTACCTGCTGTACTTTGCAAGCTCTCTCCAAAGCAGTTATCCATTTGTGGATGTCATCCCCACACTTGTAGGGAGGCACAATCTTGCTCAGGTTTCTATTATCATAGTGCCTGTCTCTATCTCTAGGAATGTTGCTGCCACCAGTGGGTTCTAACCCACTTAACTTTTGTTCTCTAGCCAGAGCAAGCTTCTCTTTGGCAAGGGCAAGTTCTTCCCTCTGAATCCTCAGATTAGCCTCCCTCATTCTGGCTGCATGCTCCTTTCTCTCAGGTGAAGTCATTCCCCTGTGAGAGGAAGCATTAGAGATGCTAGAGACATGGGAGTGGATGGATTCCCTTGAAGGGGATCTGTCCCTCCTGCTTCTCTGTGTAAGCCTACTTGTGGGTCTGTATGGGGGGACCCCATGCAAACTCCCATGTAAACTTAGGTTAGCCTGGCTAAGTCTTCCTACTTGGCCCTGGCTGTCTACCTCTCCATCTGAAGCCCCATCTGACTCCTCTGTGGTGGGTAGACCCTCCTCTGTACCTAGGGCACCTGCCTGAGATGCCCTAAGAGCATCATACTCCTCTAGGAGTTGTCTTAACTGAAGGAGGGTAGGGTTTGCACCCCGTTTTATTCCTCTGGAGGTACACAAGTGTCTCATCTCCTGGAATGTTAAGGTATCATATCTAGAGGGGGTCTTTTGCAGACCTGATCCTCCTGAGAGAGCATCTACTTGATCTCCTCTCAGAGACATGATCTAGTGAGGGTGTGGTGTGTGCACCTACCTACACTAGTTGTATCTACTAAACCTCTCTAGTAGTTGTAGTCAGGGTGTGTTACTCCCTTCAACCTACAACTACAAAGTCCAGTAGGACTTAAGTATAATAATCTATGTTATATGTACCTAGACAATATCTGTGTGATTTTTCAATTTAGTATCTCAAGATTACAATGGTATTACAACAGCAAGCTCAGATCCCAACCGCTGCTCACCAATGTGAGAAGTTGGCCTGATGTATGATGTCACTAGTTATAGTGTACACCTTATATCAGTCCAAATACCCTTATGGTGATTGGTTGTAAAGTCAACCTTAAAAACCAGCTATCCTAGTGGTAGCATGGACAAGAGCAGTCTTAGGCTAAACTCTGAATGGCATGTGAAGCCAGCTGTGATACCATATATAATCCCTGGAATACCAAATGAAAGGACACCACAACAGATATATATATAAAATAAAGTGTATTTATTCCAAGCAAACCCTCAGCACTCTTTGAGATTAGAGGTAAGTACAACACAGTCTTATTTATGCATACATTAAGTCACACAGGTAAGTAATACAGTTAGGCGCTAGGGGCCACGCAAACCATATACTAAGTAAGTGGTATAAGAACCACTGTCACGGAAATAGAATAGGCCTAGGCCTAGGGAATCGCTGGAGCTACACTACACTAGCGTTAGTTAGGAAGTGGGAGGCCCACGGGATTAGTGTGCAGAGTGGAAACACTCACGCGTAATGCGTAAAAGTCAATAGCAATAGTACAGTTTAGAAAACGGTAGATTTAGGACACTTCCGGAGTAGCTAGGAAGTTGAGACTTGAAAACTAGACACTAGGATAGTCACTATCCTGATGAGCACCGGAGTACCCAAGTTACCTAGCCCACAGGCTGCGGGTGCATAGGGGTGAAGATGCGTCGTTTTCGTCGTCGACTCCTATGGATGCCTGAAGAAAGATGCTGACAGGCAGTCAGTGAAGAGTGTCCGGTGGATCCCAAGGCTGGGATCAAGAAGAGAAGAAACCTGCAAGCAGAAGGGACAGAGTCAAGGTCACTAGCCAGTGACCACGTGGAACCAGGAAGGAACCAGGCGATGTCGTGAAGATTGCAGGTGAAGGTGAAGCTTGTCGCTGCAGCCAGGAGGACCAGGAAGCGTCGAGGACGACCAGGACCAGGAGGCGAGCTGTCCCACGAAGGCTCTTGCTGTCGGCGGCGTCGAAGTTGGGTTAGGACTCACCAAGCCTTGGCAAGCGGAACCCACGAAGAACGGAGGACTTGCTTCTGGTGCAGACCAGGAAGGTCTGGGGTGCTTCTTCTTTGCAGAGAAGCGGGAGCCAGTCTGGAGGAGCCAAACCAGCGCAGAAGATTTCAGGGAGCGTCGTCACAAAGGCCACCAGCCAGCGGGCAAGCAACCGGACGGACGCGGCAAGCAGGAAAATGCAGAAGGGCCCCACGCAGGACTCGTGGAGTGTGGGGGGCTGATCTTCGGTGCAGATGGTGGTTGGGGGCTTCTCAATCCCCGGTGCACAACTTCGAGGGTACCTCAGAAGCTGCGCTTTAAGTTACTAGCCACTTTTTCCAGGTAGCCGGTCCCACGTCGCTCGTCGCCTCCACGGATCTCAGCTTTGCTGTCGATGTGGATCAGGGTCGGAGAAGTCTGGAAGTCAAGGCTCTGGTCGGGCTCTGCAGTCGGTTCCTCGTAGAACGTGGGCAAAGCAAAGGGTAGTCTCTTGATGGTGCCTGTTTGCACAGGGTAGCCACTCCTTGGCTACAAGGGAGATTCTTCAGTCTTCTTCTTTCGTCGAATGTCGAAGGTCCAGAGTTTCTGTTCAGTTTTGCAGGTTCAGGATAATCTAAAGTCTTGAGGCCCAACTCCCACTCCTATACTAATCTGGGGGGCTGGGATACCTGCTAGGTCACGCCTTATGGGTGGGACCTGGGAGGGGGTGGTTACACCCACTTCCCTTTGTCCAGTTTCGCGCTGGAGTGCCCCAGCGCCGGTTTGAACTGGACTATGCAAGGAACACCTTGTGTGCCCCAGGCATGTCTCATTCCTTTCAGCCCACCCTGCCCCAATACACTAAAGGCTGTCTGGGGAGGTGCTAGCACCTCCCCAAGCAGGAAACCTATTGTCCAGGCCTCCCTGGCTGGGATCACTCCCAGCTGCAGGAGGTCAGACTTGTGTCGTGGCAGCAGCATCCATTTTGTGATGCTGAGGCTTTGGTCAGAGGCTAACAGTTGAAGTATGATTTTAACATGTCTTTCCCTCTAGAAGGGGGGAATAATATTCTCATGTCCAGAAATGGCATGGGGGTATTATTCCACAGTGTTAGACACCTTACACGACATGTTTCGATAAAGCCAAACCATAGTTACCATAACCGTCTAAGATTATAAGGCACTTTAAGAGTATATGGTAGGCTATATCATAGAACAGCTATAAGGACAAGGTTCCGAAAGCTGCAGACAGGCTCAGCTCATGCTAGAGCACCATCTCACATGTTACCAAGCACTCTGCCTCCAGGATTGTCAAGGCCTGCCATAGGAGTGACTGATAGGTACACATGTGTCTATATGTAAGTTAGGTATAGGAATACTACACCTAAGCAAGGGGTGATTACACGACCTTGCCCCAGCTGAGTGATCAGCCAGTTGTGTCAAAATGGAAGGCCAGGGGTGGCATAATACACCTATGCCCTGGGTACCTAGGGTACACTGTACAGGGGCCAATAAGGTGATCCTATCCAAATGGGTTATGCACCTAAAGTACATAGTATTAATTTAGAGAGAGAACAGCAGGGCTGTGGATCTGATTAGCAGGCCCACAGCCACATCTAAGTCGAAAACCAGTAAAGCAAAAAGTGGGGGTGAACATAGAAAGCAGACCCTACTCTCCTACAGCGACCGACAGAGAGGGAGGGAGGGCGACCGACAGAGAGGGAGGGAGGGAGGGAGGCCGACCGACCAACGGGGAGGGAGGGAGGGATGGAGGCCGACCGACCAACGGGGAGGGAGGGAGGGAGGGAGGCCGACCGACCGACAGAGAGGGAGGGAGGGAGGGAGGGAGGGCGACGGACAGAGAGGGAGGGAGGGAGGGAGGGAGGGAGGGCGACCGACAGAGAGGGAGGGAGGGAGGGCGACCGACAGAGAGGGAGGGAGGGAGGGCGACCGACAGAGAGGGAGGGAGGGAGGGCGACCGACAGAGAGGGAGGGAGGGAGGGCGACCGACAGAGAGGGAGGGAGGGAGGGCGACCGACAGAGAGGGAGGGAGGGAGGGCGACCGACAGAGAGGGAGGGAGGGAGGGCGACCGACAGAGAGGGAGGGAGGGAGGGCGACCGACAGAGAGGGAGGGAGGGAGGGCGACCGACAGAGAGGGAGGGAGGGAGGGAGGGAGGGCGACCGACAGAGAGGAGGGAGGGAGGGAGGGCGACCGACAGAGAGAGAGGGAGGGAGGGAGGGCGACCGACAGAGAGAGAGGGAGGGAGGGAGGGCGACCGACAGAGAGAGAGGGAGGGAGGGAGGGAGAGAGGGAGGGAGGGAGGGAGGGCGACCGACAGAGAGGGAGGGAGGGAGGGAGGGAGGGCGACCGACAGAGAGGGAGGGAGGGAGGGCGACCGACAGGGAGGGAGGGTGACCGAGGGGCGACCAACAGGGAGGGAGGGTGACCGAGGGCGACGACAGGGAGGGAGGGTGACCGAGGGCGACCGACAGGGAGGGAGGGTGACCGAGGGCAACCGACAGGGAGGGAGGGCGACCGACAGGGAGGGAGGGAGGGAGGGAGGGCGACCGACAGGGAGGGAGGGAGGGCGACCGACAGGGAGGGAGGGAGGGAGGGAGGGCGACCGACAGGGAGGGAGGGAGGGAGGGGGAGGGCGACCGACAGGGAGGGAGGAGGGAGGGAGGGAGGGGAGGGCGACCGACAGGGGAGGGAGGGAGGGAGGGAGGGCGACCGACAGGGAGGGAGGGAGGGAGGGAGGGCGACCGACAGGGAGGGAGGGAGGAAGGGAGGGCGACCGACAGGGAGGGAGGGAGGGAGGGCAACCGACAGGGAGGGAGGGAGGGAGGGAGGGCGACCGACAGGGAGGGAGGGAGGGAGGGCGACCGACAGGGAGGGAGGGAGGGAGGGGAGGGCGACCGACAGGGAGGGAGGGAGGGAGGGGAGGGCGACCGAGAGGGAGGGAGGAGGGCAACCGAGAGGGAGGAGGGAGGGCGACCGAGAGGGAGGGAGGGAGGGGAGGGTGACCGACAGGGAGGGAGGGAGGGAGGGCGACCGACAGGGAGGGAGGGAGGGCGACAACAGAGGGAGGGAGGGAGGAAGGGAGGGAGGGAGGGAGGGAGGGAGGCAGGGCGACCGGACAGAGAGGGAGGGAGGAGAGCAAGGGCGACCGACAGAGAGGGAGGGAGGGAGGCAGGGCGACCGACAGAAGGGAGGGAGGGCAGGGCGACGCAGAGAGGGAGGGAGGCAGGGCGACCGACAGAGAGGGAGGGAGGGTGACCGACAGAGGGAGGGAGGGCGACCGGACAGAGAGGGAGAGGGCGACAGACAGAAGGGGAGGGAGGGCGACAGACAGAAGGGGAGGGAGGGCGACAGACAGAAGGGGAGGGAGGGCGAGCAACCGACAGAAGGGGAGGGAGGGCGACCGACAGAAGGGGAGGGAGGGCGACAGACAGAAGGGGAGGGAGGGCGAGCGACCGACAGAAGGGGAGGGAGGGCGAGCGACCGACAGAAGGGGAGGGAGGGCGAGCGACCGACAGAAGGGGAGGGAGGGCGACCGACAGAAGGGGAGGGAGGGCGACCGACAGAAGGGGAGGGAGGGCGACCGACAGAAAGGGGAGGGAGGGCGACCGACAGAAGGGGAGGGAGGGCGACCGACAGAAGGGGAGGGAGGGCGAGCGACCGACAGAAGGGGAGGGAGGGCGAGCGACCGACAGAAGGGGAGGGAGGGCGAGCGACCGACAGAAGGAGAGGGAGGGGGCGAGCGACCGACAGAAGGGAGGGAGGGCGAGCGACCGACAGGAAGGGGAGGGAGGGCGAGCGACCGACAGAAGGGAGGGAGGGCGAGCGACCGACAGAAGGGGAGGGAGGGCGAGCGACAGAAGGGGAGGGAGGGCGACCGACAGAAGGGGAGGGAGGGCGACCGACAGAAGGGGAGGAGGGCGACCGACAGAAGGGGAGGAGGCGACCGACAGAAGGGGAGGGAGGGCGACCGACAGAAGGGGAGGGAGGGGCGACCGACAGAAGGGGAGGGAGGGCGAGCGACCGACAGAAGGGGAGGAGGGCGAGCGACGACAGGGAGGAGGGCGAGCGACGGACAGAGAGGGGAGGGAGGGCGAGCGACAGAAGGGAGGGAGGGCGACCGACAGAGAGGGAGGGAGGGAGGGAGGGAGGGCGGGCGACCGACAGAGAGGGAGGGAGGGCGGGCGACCGACAGAGAGGGAGGGAGGGAGGGAGGGAGGGAGGGCGGGCGACCGACAGAGAGGGGCGGGGAGGGAGGAGGGAGGGAGGGCGGGCGACCGACAGAGAGGGCGGGAGGGAGGGCGGGAGGGCGACCGACAGAGGAAGGGGGGCGACCGACAGAGGAAGGGAGGGCGACAGACAGAGGAAGGGGAGGGCGACCGACAGAGGAAGGGAGGGCGACCGACAGAGGAAGGGAGGGCGACCGACAGAGGAAGGGAGGGCGACCGACAGAGGAAGGGAGCGAGGGAGGGCGACTGACAGAGGAAGGGAGCGAGGGAGGGCGACTGTTAGACCCGGCCCTCGTAACATAGCTAGACCTGACCCCTGCACCTCACACCAGCCCCCAAACCCACGGCCTAGCCGATCCTTCCCACCAGAACTCACACGCACCCAACCCGGACTTCCCCGTCCGTGGCCTTCCTCCCTTCGGCCACACCGGGTCCGCGTGCCCACTTCATGCACCAAGATGGCCGCCCGGCCCCAGCGCGACCCTGGCCTAGAGGCCCCACTCCGGCTGGAGGACATCGCGCTCCCCTTGGGAGGAGAGAGGGAGGAGCAGTTTCTATCACACCTCTGCGCTTCCCTGGACGGTGGGTTTCGATCGACCTGCCGGCCTCCCCGAGGGCTGGCTCCACGCCTGCTGGGTGTCTGGGACTCCTCCCGACCCGGCCCTTGAGAGGATCAAAAGACAATGGCAGGAAGGCAGGAAACCCCAACAAGCGACCCCCAGGTGACAAGACCCCTGCCTGCACAGACTCCGGACATCAAAGAGGAGTCGCCCTATAACAAGGGGTGCTCTGGGACTGTCCGGCAGATTCGCCTTGGAACACCTTAGCCCTGCTGAGTGACTCGCGGCTCCCTGAAGATCGTAAGACCTCGGAACTGGTGCTTGAGCCCTGCTGAGTGACTCGCGGCTCCCTGAAGATCGTAAGACCTCCGAACTCGTGCTTGAGCCCTGCTGAGTGACTCGCGGCTCCTCGAAGATCGTAAGACCACAGAACTTGTATCCGAGCCCTGCTGAGTGACTCGCGGCTCCCACAGACTCTCTTGGTCCCGCCGGGCCCCACGACGACAAGCGTATCCCCCAGCTCGAGGATTGTGAGCTGTGCGCCGGGTACGCTCCTGCATTTGATCCATATCCCCAAAGACTCCCGCTACCTCCTATCCCCCCTGTAGGAGAGTAGGGTCTGCTTTCTATGTTCACCTCCACTTTTTGCTTTTGCTTTACTGGTTTTCGACTTAGATGTGGCTGTGGGCCTGCTAATCAGACCCACAGCCCTGCTGTTCGCTCTCTAAATTAATACTATGTACTTTAGGTGCATAACCCATTTGGATAGGATCACCTTATTGGCCCCTGTACAGTGTACCCTAGGTACCCAGGGCATAGGTGTACCCTAGGCCTACCAGGGGCTGCAGCATGTATTATGCCACCCCTGGCCTGGCCTTCCATTTTGACACAACTGGCTGATCACTCAGCTGGGGCAAGGTCGTGTAATCACCCCTTGCTTAGGTGTAGTATTCCTATACCTAACTTACATATAGACACATGTGTACCTATCAGTCACTCCTATGGCAGGCCTTAACAATCCTGGAGGCAGAGTGCTTGGTAACATGTGAGATGGTGCTCTAGCATGAGCGGAGCCTGTCTGCAGCTTTCGGAACCTTGTCCTTATAGCTGTTCTACGATATAGCCTACCATATACTCTTAAAGTGCCTTATAATCTTAGACGGTTATGGTAACTATGGTTTGGCTTTATCGAAACATGTCGTGTAAGGTGTCTAACACTGTGGAATAATACCCCCATGCCATTTCTGGACATGAGAATATTATTCCCCCCTTCTAGAGGGAAAGACATGTTAAAATCATACTTCAACTGTTAGCCTCTGACCAAAGCCTCAGCATCACAAAATGGATGCTGCTGCCACGACACAAGTCTGACCTCCTGCAGCTGGGAGTGATCCCAGCCAGGGAGGCCTGGACAATAGGTTTCCTGCTTGGGAGGTGCTAGCACCTCCCCAGACAGCCTTTAGTGTATTGGGGCAGGGTGGGCTGAAAGGAATGAGACATGCCTGGGGCACACAAGGTGTTCCTTGCATAGTCCAGTTCAAACCGGCGCTGGGGCACTCCAGCCCCAGCTCTGGCGCGAAACTGGAGAAATGGAAGTGGGTGTAACCACCCCCTCCCAGGTCCCACCCATAAGGCGTGACCTAGCAGGTATCCCAGCCCCCCAGATTAGTATAAGAGTGGGAGTTGGGCCTCAAGACTTTAGATTATCCTGAACCTGCAAAACTGAACAGAAACTCTGGACCTTCGACATTCGACGAAAGAAGAAGACTGAAGAATCTCCCTTGTAGCCAAGGAGTGGCTACCCTGTGCAAACAGGCACCATCAAGAGACTCCCCTTTGCTTTGCCCACGTTCTACGAGGAACCGACTGCAGAGCCTGACCAGAGCCTTGACTTCCAGACTTCTCCGACCCTGATCCACATCTACAGCAGAGCTGAGATCCGTGGAGGCGACGAGCGACGTGGGACCGGCTACCTGGAAAAAGTGGCTAGTAACTTAAAGCGCAGCTTCTGAGGTACCCTCGAAGTTGTGCACCGGGATTGAGAAGCCCCAACCCCAAGCACCATCTGCACCGAAGATCAGCCCCCCACACTCCACGAGTCCTGCGTGGGGCCCTTCAGCATTTTCCTGCTTGCCGCGTCTGTCCGGTTGCTTGCCCGCTGGCTAGTGGCCTTTGTGACAACGCACCCTGAAATCTTCTGCGCTGGTGTGGCTCCTCCAGACTGGCTCCCGCTTCTCTGCAAAGAAGAAGCACCCCAGACCTTCCTGGTCTGCACCAGAAGCAAGTCCTTCGTTCTTCGTGGGTTCCGCTTGCCAAGGCTTGGTGAGTCCTAGTCCAACTTAGACGCCGCCGACAGCAAGAGCCTTCGTGGGACAGCTCGCCTCCTGGTCCTGGTCGTCCTCGATGCTTCCTGGTCCTTCTGGCTGCAGCGACAAGCTTCACCTTCGCCTGCAATCTTCACGACATCGCCTGGTTCCTTCCTGGTTCCACGTGGTCACTGGCTAGTGACCTTGACTCTGTCCCTTCTGCTTGCAGGTTTCTTCTCTTCTTGATCCCAGCCTTGGGATCCACCAGACACTCTTCACTGACTGCCTGTCAGCATCTTTCTTCAGGCATCCATAGGAGTCGACGACGAAAATGACGCATCTTCACCCCTATGCACCCGCAGCCTGTGGGCTAGGTAACTTGGGTACTCCGGTGCTCATCAGGATAGTGACTATCCTAGTGTCTAGTTTTCAAGTCTCAACTTCCTAGCTACTCCGGAAGTGTCCTAAATCTACGTTTTCTAAACTGTACTATTGCTATTGACTTTTACGCATTACGCGTGAGTGTTTCCACTCTGCACACGAATCCCGTGGGCCTCCCACTTCCTAACTAACGATAGTGTAGTGTAGCCCCAGCGATTCCCTAGGCCTAGGCCTATTCTATTTCCGTGACAGTGGTTCTTATACCACTTACTTAGTATATGGTTTGCGTGGCCCCTAGGGCCTAACTATTACTTACCTGTGTGACTTAATGTATGCTTAAATAAGACTGTGTTGTACTTACCTCTAATCTCATAAAGAGTGCTGAGGGTTTGACTAGAATAAATACACTTTATTTTATATATATATCTGTTGTGGTGTCCTTTCATTTGGTATTCAAGGGATTATATATGGTATCACAGCTGGCTTCACATGCCATTCAGAGTTTAGCCTAAGACTGCTCTTGTCCATGCTACCACTAGGATAGCTGGTCTATAAGGTTGACTTTACAACCAATCACCATAAGGGTATTTGGACTGATATAAGGTGTACACTAGAACTAGTGACATCATACATCAGGCCAACTTCTCACACTACCACTCCGACCTGATAAAGATTTGCTCTTGAGAACTCCTCGTGTGGTGTCTGTCGTGTGGTGCCGAGTGTGCGATCCTAGATACGAGGTTCCTCCCCTGAGGAGTCTCCCACCAGTGCCCGGCTACGATACCTCGAGGGTGGGTCTCAGGGCAGTCAGGCCCCCTCCGGGCCCCTCTGAGGTCGCCTTCTAACATTGGTGGCAAGCGACGGAATTCGGGCCCATAATCTAGAGATCGTACCGTGAACGGCTGACGCACTACCGACAAAGATGGCAGAAGGAAACGCCGTGGTTGTCATAGAAAACGCCAGTACCGTGTTCCAGGTGGAACAGCTGGAAGAGTACACTCACAAAGAACTAAAGCAATTCTGTAAGGAACTCAGAATCGCTACCACTGGTCTCAACACCAAAGAAGATATGCAAAAGGCACTGAGAGCTTGGGTGGATTCTGGAGCCTCCCGCCCAGAAGGAGCGGGGAGCCCCACGACGAAGCTGGACCCTCCCAAGGAGAACGCAGCAGCAACCAGGTGCGAGGCTTCGTACCAGATGGGGGCCTATCCCCGGAGGAACTCGCAGACAGAGAAAAAAGTCGCCATCACGAGCTCGAATTAGCCAAACTCAAAATTGAGGGAGAGTTGAAATTAGCCGAGAAAAAGCTAGCAGTAGAACAGTTGCGAGTACAAGGAGAACTAGAAGAGAAGAAACTCCAACGAGAACACGAGGGAAGGAGACTTCAACTGGAACATGAACGCAGCCTGAAGGAAATAGAACTGAAAGCAAGAAGCGAAGAAACGCGGCCCCCAGGGAACCGGGAGGCGGCCGCCCCGACGGAGCAGAAGGTCCACATCCCCAAGGATGTGGTCAAAGAATATTACAAAAATGATGACATTCAGCAGTGGTTCCGGGCCTACGAGGTCGCCATGACCTCCCATCGGGTCCCGCAGAAGGATTGGGGGGCTGGGTTATGGGGACGATTCCTGAGCGAAGGGAGAGACACCCTGCTCGACCTACCCACCTCCATGCAAACCTCCTATGAACACATGAAAGCGGCCCTCCTCACAAGGTACGGCCTCACCCCGGAGATGTACTGCCAGCGGTTCCGGGACTGCAGGAAGATCCCGGGTACCACCTAGGTGGAATATGTGAATTTCTTCAGCCGCGCCTTCGATGGGTGGATCAAGGGCAGCAAGGTAACCACCCTGGAAGAACTAACCGACCTTATGTTGTGGGAACACCTGGCGGCCAACTGCTTTGTGGAACTACGCCAGCATCTGCTCGACAGCAAGCTCACGGACCCAAGAAAGCTGGCTGTCGAGGCGGATCGCTGGACCAACACCCGGGTCTCCCGGGGCCCTGTAGGAGAGTACCCCCGAGCCAGTCAGGGACCACCCCGCCAGAGAGGGGGGGGAAACCAGGGAGGGCAGAGAGAGTCCCAGGCTAGTCCCCCGAAGTCCCAACCTCCACCTTTCCCGGCACCCCCACCAGCTGTATCTGGCCCCCCCCTTAGACGGGGGCACTGGGTAACCATCACTTGTTTCCGTTGCCAGAAGCCCGGGCATTACGCCAACGACCCTGAATGCCCCATGGCCCCACGCACCACCCAGGCAGCACCCCCTGCTAGACAGATAGCCAATGTAGCCCTGGGGGAGGAGGTTGAGGAGGCCGAGGAGTGGGAACCCGCCGCTATGGCCCTAGTATCCTTAGGAGATAGAGAGATGGTCCCTGGGAGCCTCCTGCCCTCTAACACAAAAAAATATGGGCAGCTCGTAACGATCAATGGCCACCAAGTAGAAGCCCTCCGTGACACCGGGGCCAGCATCACCGGTGTCCTCAGCCATTTAGTACACAAAGACCAGGTCCTCCCCAACGTCTTTTGCCCTGTCATTTCAGCCGACAACACAGAAAGCCTATGTAAGGTAGCCCTGGTGCCCTTTGAGTGGGGAGGGGTGGTCGGTAAACTGAAGGTTGCAGTGAGAACCTCCCAGCCCGTCGACTGTCTCCTGGGGAACGACCTGGAAAGTTCCCCCTGGGGACAAGTTGAGCGCAAGACCCACCTAGGGATGATGGGCCTCCCTGAGTGGGTGTGCGCCACCACTCGATCCATGGCGGCTCGACTGACCCCCCTGAGGGAAGTCGACGACGCCCCGACCCCTGAAGATAGGATGGTCCCAGCCGAGGGACCCCCATTCCCCCACCAGAAGAGTCGATCGCCAGTGACGAACCCCCGCCTTCCGACTCCACCCCAGTCACCGAGTTAGGCGATCTGCCCGAATTAGCCCAGTGGCGCCACGAGGGGGGCCCCTCCCGAAAGGAGTTCTGCCGAGAGCAGGCTACCTGTCCCTCCCTGGTCGGGCCCCGGCAACAGGCAGAGGCCCAGGCCGCAGGCGACCAGACGGGGACGCACCGGGTGTATTGGGAGAATGACCTTCTGTACAGCGAACAGAAGTCGGTGGAGCTAGAGTCCGGCCGGGTGCTGGTGGTACCCCTACGCTTCCGAAACCTCCTCCTGGGCTTGGCCCACGACGTTCCCCTCGCAGGCCACTTGGGTCAGGACAAAACATACAGTCGCCTCGTGACTCACTTCTACTGGCCCCGAATGAAAGCGGATGTGGAAGCCCACTGCAAGTCCTGCCCCACGTGCCAGGCCAGTGGGAAGAGTGGAGGGAAGCGCAAGGCTGCCCTCCAACCCTTCCCTGTCGTCAGTACCCCTTTTGAGCGGGTCGGGATCGACATTGTAGGACCGCTGGACCCCCCAACTTCCCAGGGGCACCGGTTCATCCTCGTCCTGGTGGACCATGCCACCCGTTACCCTGAGGCCATCCCCCTGCGCACCGTCACGGCCCCCGTGGTGGGCCGGGCGTTGATGGGGATCTTCTCCCGCATGGGCTTTCCCCGCGAGGTCGTGAGCGATCGCGGTACCAACTTTATCTCCCGATACATGAGGTCCTTATGGCAACAGTGCGGGGTGTCCTATAAGTTCACCACCCCGTACCACCCCCAAGGAAACGGCCTGGTAGAGCGGTTTAACCGGACTCTGAAGGGGATGATCGCGGGCCTGGAAGAGCCCCTCCGGCGTAAGTGGGACATCCTGCTCCCCTGCCTCCTATTCGCATACCGAGAAGTTCCCCAGAAATCCTTGGGTTTCAGCCCCTTCGAGTTACTCTACGGGCACCCCGTCAGGGGGCCCCTCAGCCTGGTCAAGGAAGGCTGGGAGGCGGCGCCCCGAGGCCCCCCCCGAGATGTGTTCCGTTACGTCCTGACCCTCCGAAATCAGACTAGACGGTTCCGAGAGATGGCCGAGGCCAACCTGGAGACGAGTCAGGAGGAGATGAAGCGCTGGTACGACCAGAACGCCACTCTGGTCGAGTTTCAGCCGGGCCAGCAGGTATGGGTCATGGCCCCCGTGAAACCCTGCGCCCTCCAGGATAAATGGACCGGGCCCTTCAAAGTGGTTGAGCGGAAGAGCCAGGTCACGTACTTGGTGGACGTCCAGTCCCCCCGGGACCCCCTCCGGGTCCTCCACGTGAACCGCCTCAAGCCCCACTTTGTGCGAACGGAGCTGAGCCTCCTACTGGCCACTGATGATGGGTCCGAGGAGGAGTCAGATCCTCTCCCTGATCTCCTGTGCACCAAAGAGAAGGACGGCTCCGTAGAGGGAGTGAACCTCTCCCCGTCTCTCACTCCCCAGCAACGTGAAGATTGCCGCCAGCTCCTAGGGCAGTTTTCGGACCTCTTCTCCCTGGTCCCTAAGGTCACCGACTGGTGTGTCCATGACGTGGATACCGGGGACAGTCCGCCAGTGAGACACCGGGCCTACCGAGTTTCTGATCGGGTCCGGTCCTGTATCCAAGCCGAAGTCTCGAAAATGTTGACCCTAGGCGTGATCGAACCCTCAGACAGCCCCTGGGCCAGCCCCGTGGTCCTGGTCCCAAAAGCAGCTGCCCCCGGGGTCGCAACAGAACTCCGCTTCTGCGTGGACTACCGGGGACTCAATGAAGTCACCCGAGCCGATGCCCACCCCATTCCCCGAGCCGACGAGCTCATTGACCGGCTCGGAGCTGCTCGGTTCCTCAGCACCTTCGATCTCACCTGCGGCTACTGGCAAATTGCGCTCACAGAAGGAGCCAAGGAGCGGTCCGCCTTCTCCACCCCGGATGGGTACTATCGCTTTCGCGTGATGCCCTTCGGGATGAAAAATGCCCCGGCCACCTTCCAGCGACTGGTAAATAGAGTCCTGGCCGGGCTGGAAAAATTTAGTGCCGCATATCTCGACGATATCGCAGTTTTTAGCTCTGAGTGGAGTGAGCACCTCCAGCACCTTCGGAGGGTGCTGACCGCCCTGCACCAGGCAGGCCTCACCGTGAAAGCCAGCAAGAGCCAGATTGGGCAAGGTTCGGTAACCTACCTGGGGCACCAGGTCGGAAGCGGACAGGTTGCCCCTCTACAGCCCAAAATCGACGCCATCCTAGCCTGGGAACCCCCCACTACCCAAACGGAGGTCCGAGCCTTTCTGGGCCTCACGGGCTACTACCGGAGATTCATCCAGAATTACGGCAGCCTGGTCGGTCCCCTCACGGGACTCACGTCCAAAAAGCAGCCCAAGAAGGTGCAATGGTCCCCTGCCTGCCAAGAGGCGTTCGAGGCCCTGAAAGCGGCCTTGTGTACTGCCCCCGTCCTCCAGGCCCCCGACTACTCCAAAGAGTTTGTGGTACAAACTGATGCCTCCGAGCATGGCATCGGGGCAGTCCTCTCCCAGGTAAATGACCAAGGCCTAGACCAGCCCGTAGCCTTCCTCAGCCGAAGGCTATTGCCCAGGGAACAGAGATGGAGCACCATCGAGCGCGAGGCATTCGCCGTAGTCTGGGCCCTCAAGAAACTACGCCCTTACCTGTTCGGCACCCATTTCAAGGTCCAAACCGACCATCGCCCCTTGCGATGGCTCATGCAGATGCGAGGAGAAAACCCCAAGCTACTGCGGTGGTCAATCTCCCTCCAGGGGATGGATTTCACTGTGGAACATCGCCCTGGGACTGACCACGCCAACGCCGATGGCCTCTCCCAGTTCTTCCACCTCAGCGAAGAGAACCCCCAAGAAGATGGGTAGTTCTCTCCGGCTTTCAGCTGGGGGGGACGCGTGTTAGACCCGGCCCTCGTAACATAGCTAGACCTGACCCCTGCACCTCACACCAGCCCCCAAACCCACGGCCTAGCCGATCCTTCCCACCAGAACTCACACGCACCCAACCCGGACTTCCCCGTCCGTGGCCTTCCTCCCTTCGGCCACACCGGGTCCGCGTGCCCACTTCATGCACCAAGATGGCCGCCCGGCCCCACCGCGACCCTGGCCTAGAGGCGCCACTCCGGCTGGAGGACATCGCGCTCCCCTTGGGAGGAGAGAGGGAGGAGCAGTTTCTATCACACCTCTGCGCTTCCCTGGGACGGTGGGTTTCGATCGACCTGCCGGCCTCCCCGAGGGCTGGCTCCACGCCTGCTGGGTGTCTGGGACTCCTCCCGACCCGGCCCTGAGAGGATCAAAAGACAATGGCAGGAAACCCCAACAAGCGACCCCCAGGTGACAAGACCCCTGCCTGCACAGACTGCGGACATCAAAGAGGAGTCGCCCTATAACAAGGGGTGCTCTGGGACTGTCCGGCAGATTCGCCTTGGAACACCTGAGCCCTGCTGAGTGACTCGCGGCTCCCTGAAGATTGTGAAACCTCCGAACTTGTGCTTGAGCCCTGCTGAGTGACTCGCGGCTCCCTGAAGATCGTAAGACCTCCGAACTTGTGCTTGAGCCCTGCTGAGTGACTCGCGGCTCCCTGAAGATCGTAAGACCTCCGAACTTGTGCCTGAGCCCTGCTGAGTGACTCGCGGCTCCTCGAAGATCGTAAGACCACCTAACTTGTATCCGAGCCCTGCTGAGTGACTCGCGGCTCCCACAGACTCTCTTGGTCCCGCCGGGCCCCACGACGACAAGCGTATCCCCCAGCTCGAGGATTGTGAGCTGTGCGCCAGGTACGCTCCTGCCTTTGATCCATATCCCCAAAGACTGTCCCGCTACCTCCTATCCCCCCTCCAAGACTTTGTGAGCCCGCGCTC